>NC_028452.1:20012925-20140234 GCF_000263155.2 Setaria italica
GCACCAAACTAGTCTTTGATGGGATGAGAGGTGTGCTTTTTTATAAAGATGAGAGGTGGGCTTGGGCCGACCTCCGATGTTCAAGCCCCTCCTCTGTTGTGTTGTTGTTGTGTGTTACTGTATACTTAGCTAGTTACGGGTCACTTCGAAAGTGTTTGACCGAGATCATGGAGACTCGTCGTTCAATAGGATTTATTTTAAATGACTTCATTGGGCGGTTTTCATGCTCGTTTTATTTCATTTGGGCGGCAGCACGGTATGTATACCAAACCGAGTTCACAAAGCGGTGCTCTACAAATATGAGACATGAGCCACGCACATGGTCCGAGAGTATGGCCTTAGTATTAAACTCCATCTTTTATGTTAGGAAAATCTTGTGTAATCTCTATCACGTTGTAGATCGACTCTAAGCTATGGCCCGTCCTTATCTTGGCACCTATAGATTCCTTAGAGATCAAATTGGCTCGATTAAACTTGGAAGTTTACGTGTAACCAAACTCGCATAGGAGGTAACATCTTATCAAACTTCATATGCATCTAATGAATGGTGAACTCGTCCTCTTCTTTTGCGTCACCGGTGCTTGGTTCTCGAGAAGCTTACGAGAGAGAGCTCTCTTTGTGGGAAGCATAGGTAGTTCCTACTCTTTGTGGTGCACAACATAAAGAGTTTCACGAGAAGAGACCTTATTAACCGTCCCAATGCAAACAAGATGGACAAGACTGTCTCAAACAAGCCTATATGCGAAACGGGTTGCTCAAGAACAACAAGTCGTTGCATATCTTTGGAACTCCCTCATGGAGGAAGTTCTTGCAATTGCGGCGACCAAGGAGACATCTCCTAATCCAAGAGTTGTTTATTTGTGTCTCAAGCGTGAGCCAAGGTGACCAATCTTGGTTTGCACTTGCAACCGCTATGAAAATGCACCATGGCAAAGGCGCAATACTTCTCCAAGACGAACTTGATGCTACAAGAAACGTTCTTGATGACGAGGGTCTTGTACATATTGAATGGACTCGACTCTGACTATACTCCAAACCACAGCGGTTGAATGTTGATACTTTTTTTTTAAAGTAGCAAGATTACCAGCCTGAAAGAAAAAGTTTGCAGGTTTAGCGATCACTTCATATCATATGTTTATATAATTTGGTATACTAACAGTACGCTATAGGCTTGACGTGACACAGATTCAATTCAGTAACAATTAGCGATCATAGAAAATTCTGGAAACAATTCCTAGGAGTGTTACCATGAAAAGCGACAGTGCTCTTCTTAGTAGACCGGGCACTTGTTGTAACTTAAACTTCAGTATCTTTACTATCTTCTATCTCTGGAATAACTCGTGGGACCTCTTCAAGTAGACGACGTTGTTCTGATGGTTTGTGTAAGAGCTGTTTCTTATCCAGGTATTCATCCTTAGTAAAATATCACCAGTCAAGGATATAACAGCACAACGCGAAGTTCACTTGTGAGTCAAAAGTACATTGACAGAGATGAACGTGGAAACAAGATGGATTTCCGCATTAAGAAACATAAGTGCATCATCCAAAATTCAAAATAGCTCATACAGCAAGGATATGCCTTTCTCCAACCTTTCTCGTTCGCCATGTCAATTAATCTATCCAGTCTTTGAAGTTCTCTATTAATCCACTGAAAGGGAGAAAATGACCACTCGGTTAAAATGTCTAACAAACAAATCAACAGGTGAAATTAAAAGAGTATCTATAACAAAACATTTCTGAGAACCGAAAGTGCAGATTTTAGTGCAACCACGTAATGAGTATTGGGATACAAATAGTGGTTCAGACTTAACCGAAAACGAAGTTTATCTCAATTCGAAATGCAAACATTTTTAAGAATGTAAAGCATAATGTATAAAGTTGATCTGATCATGTAGCGCACTTACATGGCTCATTATCTCCCTGCGTAAACACCTTGCTTTCTCCTCAAGATCACCCTGTAAAATTCAGCACGTTAAGACAACTAGAGGAACCTTAGCACATAAGTCAGACAAAATACTCAGTTAAAACAAACACGCATATGCCTTATTAATTACCATGCCGCACCGACAATGCATGATCTAACTCAATAGGTCAATATATTATATTATTGTACTCGATGCCATCTACTCACATGTAGTGCAAATTCCTGTATTTTGTGAGCCTGCATTTCTTATAATGCAATCTTTCTAGATATATAATGCTCAAATTCTTAGACCGCTCATAGTCAGTCCTTGCACTTGACTCCAAATCCGGAAAGGCTCAAATAATTCATTATGTTTATATAAACTAATAACCAATAGTAAAACTATATAGTATATCAATTCTCCTTTTTTAGTACTTTATTTTGCCAACAGCTTAATTGGCAAAGGATCGGTTTCAAGTCAAATCTACTTAATTAGATGAAAACTTTACAAAATACACATTTAGAATGGTGAAATTGAGACAGCAAGAAATATACAGATATCTATGAAGTGATAACTACAGGGAATGGCCTATGAATAGGAGAGTAATTCTCTCCAGTATTGTTTGCTGCTAGTATCACAAGTACAGAACTGAAAGAATTTGTAATTTTCATGTCTTTCAATTCTCGTACTCGTAATTGGAAAGTTAAACAAAAGAAGATTTTGTTACGATTGGAAATAAACCTTTTTATTTAATCCATAATTATGGGAAAATGCATAAATATATTCCTAAAAAGAAGGGGGTCAGGCCAGACAAATAATAATCTGTGGCGCGTTTGTAATCTAGTTTCTGTGGTGTGTGGGGTGCGAAAGCTCAAACACAGAATGCTAAAGTCGAACGTAACCTGTTACTTGTCCAAGCTGGTACAACTTTTTATGCATGTGGAAACTATAATCTTTGCGGTCATTATTTATTCTAACAAAACAGCCAATAACTTTACTTTCAAATGTATCTGGCTCCTTAAGTAGGTGCAACCTCAAATACATTAGATTAATGTTATCACAAACAAGAGAAGCAAAACATCTCTTGTTTAATTCTGGAGTACGCTTCGGGGCACTGGACTGATAGCTTGCAATACCTGCTTTCTTTGTCATAACTGAATCACTATTATCCTCAGAACTAGCAAGGGCTTCATCCTCCGATATCATGTTCGCAGCAATATCCCTTTCTAGCAAGTAATGTATCTTGTTGTACCTCACTTTTGATTTCCTAAACAAAGGCTGGAGCTTTTCATCACATATGACAAGTTTTTTCTTATCTTTTTGCAATAGATCATTTTGTCGAATGTAGTTCTTCACAACATCAGCAACACCATATTGATCTAGAGTTTCTGATGTATCTTTCCCGATTGATGAAAGGAATTCAATGAGCTCTTTCGAACCCCAGCCTACAAATCCATTCCTCCTTGACTTAGCTCCCTTCCGGAAAGATTTTATTTTCATTGTCATTCCATTTAATTTGGCTCGGGAAGGCGGTCTTCATCACTATCATCACTGTGGCCCACAAACTCATCATCCGAGTTACGATCTTCATCATGAAGTTTTTCTAATCTGGATCTGGTTTGCAGTTTTGGCCTCTTATCAGAATAGCATATGCTTCTTCAAGTTTATCCAGAGTCATGCCCTCCTTGTCTCTAACTATCTCCCAATACTCCTTGAATAGAAATTCATAAGTTGCCCTGTCATTGAAATCGGCCCTCTCCTAGAAAATGCAGAGTTACTACCATTATTATATGTAGATGTACAGGGGGAGTGAGAATAGCACAGATACTACATGTCATGGACTGCCTTCATTCAAAAAGATCATCTCCAAAATTTAAGGTACCCTAGGTTAATTCTACAAGGAAACTTATTTAAAATTGTGAAAGAAAAAGCACCTGCTAAATAACATTTGCAGGAACCAGCTACAATCACAAGCAATCAATTACTTGCAGCACAGAAGGGTATAAGAAATCTCCAAACAATATCGACAAGCAAATACTACAAGACCATAGACAACAAATTATTCGTAGCACAGAAGCTTATAAGAGATCTCCAGACAATGGAATCCAAACAAAATAGCTAAAGTCTATCAATACTTGGCTGAGGTAAGGTAACTAAAAAAATGTAAATGCTTGCATTGAGCCAAAATCCCAAGATTTAGACTATCATAGACTAATTTTCAAAAAAAAAATCAAAACAAATAATACAGAAGCAACTAAATTGTAAGAAGAGTGAAATGAACTTGTGGTCCTTAAAGGTTTACACTTTTCATGCATTCTCACACAGGTCAATAAACTCCCAAATTGAGGATCTGGGTTTTATGGACCAACGTGAGAGTCTGGGAAAAGTTGAAGCACCAGTGCATTTCATTCTTTGAAAGAAACAGGCCTGTCAGCATCAGTTGTAGGAACTTCCTAAAGCTGCAATCAAATAACAAGCAATGTATAATCCTATATGGTTTGTTCATTAAAAAGTAAGGTAATGATTTCTCGAATTTCACCAAGCCAGTCTGATCCTGGACAGAGTCACATGCACTTTCACAACAATGATGCGCACCCCCTCTCATAGCAAGATTAAAGAAAGGTCAACTAAATGCTCACCACAAATAAAATTCTTCATTTGAATTGAGGATGTCGCTATCTTTCCCCACGCACACAGGATGGTAAGCTTTGTGGCAGCTCCTGGAAGAAACAAGAAAGATGAAATAATTGGTTAAAATCTCGGGAACACGAAAATGGACTACAGCAATAAAAACAGAGTGACCCACCGCCCTAGAGATGAATTAATAACGGCATGACACCGAGGGATAAGTCAACATCAATTGTCCCAGTGGCGGAGCCAGAAAAAAATTGTAGGTGGGGCGAGACTAAACCAATGGTAAGAACGCACCAATTCGTACTGCATTCACATATTGTAAAAGCTTCAATTTTTTAAACAACTTTTCCACCTATCGAATCGGTAGCTATGCCACTTCCATGTGTGCTTAGGCGGGTGCCACTTGAACGGGCACTCAAGCTTGAAAAAAAAAATTCTTCAAGTCTACGTAAAAATTAACATGCTCTACTACCAAAGAAGTAATCGAATTGCAATTTGCAAATGCTTCCCATCAGACAATAAAATCTAATAGAACAAACATACCATTTGTGTTTGGTCTTTGGCGTGCTGCTGCTGGCACATCATCCAACTTCCGCAACTGCCAGAAGCCCAGAACTACCCTGCTCCTGCTCCGCCTCCACAAGTCCAGATGCTTGCTCGCGGCCGCGTCCAGGCGTAGCGCCGGATTGCTGCTCCTTTTGCTCCATTAGGTTGCCACGCGCGTCGTACCCAGTAACCACGCCCCGCCCTGCCGCTCCCGCTCGGCCGGTTGAGCCTGCTCCGCGCCGCCAGCCGCCGCTCTTGCTCTGCCGCGATGGAGAATCAGGATCGATGGAGAGTGTCGACGGGGAGTGGGCTATCATTGACTTGGGCTTCCACCTTTGTGCTGCAGTTGGGCTGGCCCAGCAAAAAACGTGACCGGGGGCATCATCTTCTTCTCGTGCCGCGGCTCGCTCGTCCTCCTCGTGGCGGCCGACGCCCGCTCGACAAAAACACGGAGGGGAAGTGGTCGGCCATGGTTCAATGGAGGTAGTGGGGGTAACGGGGCCAGCACGCCGGTAGCTGGGGCGGCCGCCCCACCCCGCCTACATGTGGCTCCGCTCCTGAATTGTCCAATTCAATGGTACGCGATCAAACTTTAACTACACGACAACCTCGATGAGCTCGCTAATTACAAGGCGTAACACCTTAACGGTCACTGAAATTGGATGAGCGAGCCAAAAAAACATGCCTAGCACATTTTTCATTAGGAAGAAGAGAATTACAACGATATAATTTCAGGAGAGATCCAAATCGCGGAGTTATAAGAACCACCACCTATGACAAACAACAGAAGCACAATAATACTAAAAGGAAACCACCACACTGCCACCACACTAAACGTGATCTAAGACGACTGAAACCTGCAGGAGATAAGGACACCATGAACACATGCACATCACCGATAGCCTAACAACCCGGAGCCAATGGAGATAGAGCGAGAATGTCAAGCAAGATGATGCCTCCAAGAGGGAAAGCGACACCAACGCTGCCATCGTCCGTCTGCCCATGGAGGAGCTGACCAAGTCTTCACCTGGTAAAACCAAATGGATTTGGTGGCCACAACAACACCCCAGCGAGGTGAGCAACGTTAAGGAACGCAACCGTTGTCCGCACCGGCGAATGCCGGGCAAAGCTTTCGCTAAGGTCCCCAAAACCAACTCCACGCAACCGACCACCAAGGCCCGGATGAGAGGCAAATCGATGAGATGGTAGCGAGCAGTCCACGACGACGACAATGGGGAACATAAGCAGATCAGCGACCGCCATCTCGATGACAACCATCAGCAGAAGAGCGAGCAACCCACTATGGTAGGGCGGGAGGCTTCGGCGACAAGTGGGTCATCCACGGGCCATCCATGAAAAGCGACCGGAGCATGACCAGGGTGAGGTGGGGTGAAGTGAGGGGGGAAAGGAAGGGAAGAGTAGGGGAAGGGGCCGACGAAGAGAGACCATCGACCATGGTGTGGGGCGAGGGGACGTCTTCCACTGATGAGCACACCGCGTAGGTTGACCATGCCCATGAGCCCCACCGCACCAGATCCAGGAGCGGAGCATGACCCCACCAAGGGCGCTGCCTCCACGCCCACGTGTGGCCGCTCGGCGACCCCCGCGACCTCCACTAGTGGCGACTCCCGCGACGCGCCCAAGAAAAGGCCGAGCCATGCGGAGGTGGCCGCGATGGTGTATGGGTTCCCGAACCCGCAGTACACCGCGCACGCGTCCCACGACCCACCGCCGGCCCCAAGCATGGTAGTGGAGGAGGGGTAGGCGGTTCCCGTGCCTGCGAGCCACCCCACGACGGAGGGGGAGAGGGAGGCGGAGGCGAGGCCCCACCGGAATTCGACCACCAAGCATCGCCCGTCGAAGCCTCGGCTTCGGCAGTGGCGGAGGCAGGGAGCAGGGATGGCAGACCTAGCCTCGGCTGCCTGAGCCGCCGCACTTCCCGCGTCCTCCTCGTGCCACGGTGGCAGTGCCCCCACGCGGCATCCCATGCCACCACGCCAGCGGTGGCGGCGCCGGGTCAGCCTGCGTGTCTGGGATCTGGAGGAGGCATCCAGGCGGCGGCGGGCGGTTGGGCCGATGGCGCAGCGGAGCACGAAGAGCCAAAGGCGCAGCGAAGGGGGAGCGACGCTCCGAGCCTTGGCGACAGCGGCGACAGCTAGGGGATCTAGGGTTAGGGGTGGGTGTAGCGGAACTACCCAAATTAACATGGTTAAAGCACACTTAAGTCGACTAACACGCGATCATGTACTTTAAACAAGTCAACTTGGTCATCTGTCGAATTTCATCCGATAAACTACTGAACTCGGGATCGAGAAAGCAAGACTCACATGAAGGCGAGTGGTTACAGAGATTACAACAATCCATCCAAATTAAACCAATGCATCGAATTATTACAACATCTAGTTTGAAATTTAAACAAGGTTTGCAGAGTTTTCAAGAAGCAGAAATAAATAAGCAAAAACTAAACGTCGTTGCAAGATATCATGAAGAAGCCGATCATGACATCAATGATCCTTATCCTCGCCGTCCGAGGAGGGATCCCACTCGACCGTCCAACCCGGAGGAAGTTGGGTAGGCCAAGTACCACTTGCAGCGAGCTTAGGGGTATCAACATCACTTGAAAAGATGTGCCACAAGCAAGGCTGAGCAACTATGCTCAACAAGACTTAACCGACGGGTGGTGACTACGTCCACCAACACCTAGACATGCAGGCTTTTAGGCTCTGGGTTTTGTTTTTGCCAAAAGCGACTATTGTAGGTCCTTACTTTCAATATTTTAGCCACAAGTTCTATTGTTGTTTTACCATTCTAAGTTAGCAACTATACCAAACCAAGCATAGTTTCCAAGCAATTAATACAGGTAACAATATTAGATCATCATCATCTTGCATTCTTACTCAGTGTAGTATAGCTATCAAGTAGTCCCAAAACTGTGAGAGGCAGACGAATCGATTCGAATTTCTTAACCATGCATGGCGACCTAATCCCACGACATCCGTGCACGACGAGTGGTCGCTTCATTTGTTAAGCGTCCCCATCAATTCCTAGACCCGTGTCGGGCCCACTTCCCTTGGTACAAGGCTCCATAGACCCGGTCTCTGCTGTACTATGACCACACTTGTCACCACATGCGGCCGTAAGGGAACTCTGTTCCAAAGACAGTGGGGCGATTCGCTCACGTCCCGGTTCAATCAGGTACTAGGCTTTCCCATCCCATACTAAGTATGAGATTAGTACTTTCAAACACTTGATCACAAACACCATCACATCTCGACCTTAGTCCAAATTTCATGTAGACAGACGGCGCAATCCACCGACCACCAAAAACAATTCAAAGAGCCTTGCCCCGCCCGTCGTTCTTATAGTTGCAGCAAAAGAAAAGGGCATTCAACTCCTATAACTCGCAAGTGACAGACAATCACTCGACTTTTACCGAGTCCTATTAAGCATTGCAACTACTCGACTTAATATACTAGTGTTCAACTCAAGGGTACTAAATTCATGCATCTACGGTTTTAATCAACTCCTGGAACGTAAATGCGCAGTCAAAGCAATCAATTGTATTGCAAGTATTTAAAAAATGGAAACCATGTTTCGGGGCTTGCCTTCACACTGGGAGTTAGCGAACTGGTCCTCGGCTTGCTCCGCTACGGCTTCTTCTTCTGGTGCCGGATGCAGCTCGTACGTTCCATCAGCAAGGTTCAACTCTACACGAAATGCAAATGCATCAAGTTCAAACTTCTATGCTTTCTCATACAGGATGCAAAACATGAATTATTGTTGAAGTATAAATTACATTACGACCACATTCACCTAAACAAGGTTCTAAACTTTCCTTATCTTCATGAAGTAAGGTGTGTTGTGGTATAAAACCTGGGGTTGATTTGATGGTGATTGTGTACATATATATAACTGAAATTTATTAAACTTTAGATCGGAAAGTTATCCTATTTCTGAATGTTTTACTGTACCTCTTCCGAAAAAGACCACTACTCTTACTTAAAGTTTCTTTCTTCCATTTAATTAGGTCCATCTTCCAAATTTTATTTCAGTCTTCAAACAATGGGGTATGACATTGCTTATTTAGCAGTAGATTAGATATAACATCATTAGGTTACTGTAAAAATTTGGGGTGCATTGAATTAGTACAAACATAATTAAAATTATTTCATCATCCCAAGGTGACAAGTACTTAATCATTTTTAACTCGAGTTATTCAAAGAGTCTATTGCTGAAATTTTAATAGAAAGTTACAAAGAAGAAACAGAGCCTTTGGTGAATTTTTTAAGATTTTTAACGAAGGACATCTATATTCCATATATTCCTCTTATTTATCTTTCTCTAAAAAGGTAGGTGGGTTCCATGAACCTTCAGACAGGGTTTCATATTTTTTCTTATGAATGAGACTTCACCACTGATTTACTCAAAGTGGTTTCATATTTTTCTCAATTCTGGATGAATTATTATGTAAAAAGACAAAAGCACCCTTAGATTGCAATTATAAAACTAAAACAGAGACTTAAACATCTAAGCTAGGCTTTGAATTATTTTTATAAGCTTCCATCCTCTGAAACAAACACTTGAGAGTTAGATTCATTAGTTTAGCATTTTTCTGTGATTTACTATGATTTAAATAGCTTAAACAAGGATTAAAACATATAACATTAATTCTAGTAGAGACATGTGCCAAAAGTATATTTATCAGAAACTATACTTTATATTGAGTCTAACAAAATTGATTTGACATTTTTCTGATTTTTGTACAATTTATGGTGTATTTTCAAATTTAGAATATTTTCTGTCGAAAACAAAACAAAAACTGAGGTAAACTTGCGATCTAGCCCTTATGTCTATAGGTTAAACACGCAGGGGTCCCTGATTTTAGCGCTAAGGGCCTTGGAAAAAGGAAAAAAGACACAAGGGTGTCCCTGGCAGCGCACACGGCGGCGGTCTGACCAAATTCCAACGATGCGCCGGCCAATCCTGGGCAAGAAGTTGCGGGGAAGGCATGGGAGCTCACCGGGAGTCGATTGGCTGCAGTTGGGGGCGCGGAGGAGGCTCAGTACGGGTGGAACAACGCAGGGACGGGGAGCTCGGGCGGCGGCGAAGTCCAGCGGCGTGCCGGCATCGTCGGCGCTTTGGGAGCCCAACAAGCAGCTCGGGAAGCTTCGCGTAGGCACGGCGGAGCTAGTGATGGTGGCAGCGAGGAGCGGGGAGTTGCAGAGGTGGGAGCTCCTCGGAGAGGTGGCTCAGCGGCGCAAGGTCGAGACAGCAAGGGCGCGGATGGGATTGGCGAGCCATATATAGGCAAGGCGAAGCTCCGGGGCTAGAGGATGGGACCGGAGGGGAGCCGGCGTGCTACTGCGGCCATTAATGGTGGCGGCGCCATTGGCGCATAGGAGCGAGGGTGGCGCGGTAGGCGAGGGCGCTGTAGGCAAGGTGTGCAGGTGTAGGGCGAAGCGAGTGTGTGCGGCAATAACGGCTTTGCGGGGACACGTCACTGGCGAGGCGGGGAGGAGCTGTCGCAGTCGGGGCGGCGGTTGGCGGAGGCAGTAGTGTTGCGGGGGTGCGAGCGCGCAGAGCCATGGCAGGACGCGCCCTCGGGCAAGGCGAGGTGAGGCAGCGGGTAGGACGACCGCGCGCTCGACTGGGCGGCCGGCGCGTCAACCCAACTTGTCGCGGCCGAGGACGGGACGACAGAGCGGCGCCGGTGAGCTGGCGCCACGGGGCGGGCGGCGAGCGGAGCGCGGCGCACGCGTGCTCTGGCGCGTTCTGGGTGCGAGGGATCTATGGGATATGGCGATGGGGTGGTCTTTGAGCGTGATTAACTTCAGCTTCTTGAATTTTGCGACATTAACTTCCTTTACAAAAGTTGTAGTCCTCAGGTTCAAGTTCAATTCTTGTAATTGAACCGAGTTCAAATTCGCAGCAGATTTGAAGATAAACAGCTTCAAAGTTTGAGGGAACGCATGATTTCCAAACTTTGGAGAATTTTAGCGGTTTTTGGCTATTTTCAAGATTTTGGCTGACTTAAGCTTCAATTTTGAAAAGCTTCTTATGTGAATTTGACCAGGGTCTAATTGATGAAGTTGTGGTATGAACTTAGTTTTCAAACTTTATAAAGGGTTTTGCTGGTGTTCTGTTCAAGATTTGTGAGATAAGCTCATGCCAAGATACGTGTTTGAACTGATTCCAGACTTAGCCTAGTTTTGCAGGCCTTGGGTCAAGTTGACCAATTTGGTCAAATTTGACCTAGTTTTTGAAAACCTTCTGTGCATATTTCGACCTTACTCCTTTAGTAAAAGTTGTTAAGGGCTCAAAGCTCTAAAACTTTTGTATAGAGTTCAGCTTGAGTTTATATTGGAAAATTTTAGATAAAGAGCTCCAAAGTTGGGTCTTTATCTATTTTTCTTAAATTGGCACAGATTTAATTTCGAGTTTTTGAAGGTCTTCTGCTCAGATTCAAGGAAAATATAAAAAATAAAGTTGTTAGGGAAGTTGAGTTCTACAACTCTTAGTTGGACAGATTTTTAAGTTCTTAAGGAAAATTTTGAGTTATGGCATAAACAGTTGTTTAGCTTGTGAGGGCAAAAGTGTCTTTTTACTTGCCTTCACAGTTGCCAATTGTTCTCTTATTCTCTAATGACCTTACTTAAGATTAAACATGGTTTAATTAGGTTAGGTTATTACAGTGGGATTCGAGAGACACAGAGGTGGCCTCGCCGCCACCCTCCTCGCCACTCGCTGGACTTCCGGCTCGCGGCTCCGATAGCAATGGAGGCGGGCCTAGTGGCGGGGAGGTGCGGCGGCCGCCTGAGTCACCCGGCTCAAGCGACGCGGGGCCGGGGTGAAGAAGAGTCGAGCAATTGACAACATGCGCCGCAAGAAAAGCAACCAAGACCGATACCGTTTTCAACCTAGAGTTGCAGTTCTCACCGCAAACAGGATGAATCAATCACAAATCAACAGGCACCGATCAACGTACATATGAACTGATAATTGGTTAGATGTTTGCAGAACCCTGGTCCCTCCATCAACTGTTAGGGAAACACTGCACTAGCCCCTGCTGCCGCAATGCTAAAGAGTGTGCACAATCATACAAGCATCCTCCCAATTGTTGCAGCTCCGCCAAGCATGTGGCTTTGCTCATCCCCCAACCACCCTTACCGCCTTACCTACACACACTCTAGTTCGAACCTCACTCCCACTGGCTCCGTGACTCACCAACCAATATTTCCCACTCTCCTCTCCGTAACCAGCGGCGGTGCAGGGGATCATGAGACGAGGTAAAGAGAGGAGCACCGCCGGGTGCCGAACTTGAAGTCACAAACGCAGAGGTCGCCGCCATCCTTGCAGATGAAGCAAAATCCCACACCATCCACCGCCCCTATCTCCTTATCCTTCCCATCCACCTCCTTAACCTTCTCCTCCTCCACTACCCATTGCGGGCGCTTGGTGCTACTCCCACCCTCTCCGTCGCCGCCGCTCGCATGGTAGTGCCTCCCACTCCTCGAACGATTCTCCATCGCTGCACAACCCTAGTAGCGCCTGCCAGTTGGTGAGCACGATCGACGCTGCCGACGCGGGACGGAATAAAGGGGAGCCGAATCAGATGAGATGCTCTGCTCAATTCTTGTTAATGCAATGTAGAAATGGAGCCAAGCAGGGGGAGGGGGGAGTTGATCAGGTGGAGAGGAGTTTAAATGTGTGTGTGTGGGTTGGTGGGGTGACAGTGTGAGAGTGAGAGTATGGGCAGCCGAGGCCGCCAAGACGTGGTGACCGGGTGCAGATTCTGAGGAGGGGAGGGAGACGGAGGAGGGTGCCTCTTTGGCTCTTGCTGATTCGGCTGCGGAGTGTGTGTAGTAGGGTGGTAGGCCTGCGGCCCCTCGGCTTGCTGGGCGTGGAGTGACCGGTGTCAGTAGTGGGCGTCGATCAGGATAGTCCCAACCCACCTGTCATGTCTAGATGCAGTATTCATAGCATATCATCAAAAAATATGCTACCATTGTGAAAGGCAACCACCATGTAAAAAGGTGACCTTAAATAATAAATACTAAGGCAATAACCATTATGATTACATCTCAAGGAAAAAAAACTTTTAGACAAACCCAATATTTATCGGCAACATAACATTAAGAAGGATTCTTTTGTGTCATAAGGAAAATGAATACGACCATTGCCACAACATTTTAAAGTCTTTGGTGAACATAGTGGTGTAGCTCTTGCTCTTTTACGGTACAGAATACTACTACATATAGTATATATATAAGATATAACTGTTCATTATTATGGATAATTTAGTAATTATTATATTGTAAAAGTTTATGCTAGTGTCAAAAATAAAATCATAGTGATGTTATTTGTGTTATTTTACCATGATATCCTTATACCACCTATACTACTCATGTATACTACCCATACCATAGGTGAAGGTTTTAGTAGTATACAATTAATCTTGACCGTCGGATATTTTTATACTAGCCCTTTTCGAACACTAATATAGTCTAGTATTGTGTACCGTAAAAGAGCTCTTGTAAAATGGGTAAGTTGTATTTCTGCAAGGGAGAATTCAAAAAATACTACTAGTTTCACATTGTGAAATGGCACTTCATACATGTGAATTCAGATAATAACACCGGTTTTACCAGTTGGATCTCTAAAGCACACTACGGCTACCTTTTTCTAGTCTTCTATTTAACTTTGGTCCTTGCTTCAGTTAGGAATGGATCAAATTGCCCCGTGCAGCAATTTCAATCATGCTAACCTTCATTTCTACCTCTAAAGCCACTTTGAATAAAAGGAATCACAAATTTTACATAAAACATATTACATATTACTTTGCAGCATTTTGGATGGTGTTAATCTCCATAAGTGATCTATGAGACTTGGCAAGGAGTTTCTAAAATTAAACAAGGATTGAAAACTATGATACCAACTCCTAGAGCTTTTTGCCTGCCTCTTTGGTGCAAACTACAAAATCAGATTGGCAGGATGTGCATCTGGCGGCCGGCGACGTGTTGCCAACTTGCCATACATATTGTATGTGCCCTTGCACTTGCAGCCTATGCAATTATCACCCTTGTTCGAGCCATTCATGTTGATGCTCCCTCCACTAGAAATGTGTTGATCTATGATGAAAATTTTATGACACATTTGTTCTCATCATAGATCTAAGATGTTGCTGGCTGAAAAGGTCAAAAAGTTTGATATCCGAGCAAATTTAATGATAAAGATATGGAACGTCATAAAAGTTGCCACTGTAGCTAAAAATAAATCATCACTCGCTGTTACATGGTGGTTTTGTAATGATATAAGCTCCACGAAAATGTCATAAACCAAAGAGGGTCCCACATGTAAGTTTAAGCTAATAAATAGGACGGTAAAATAAAATAGAAATGTGCTCCTCCCGTGGGTCGAACCTGTTACCGATCAAATGGGAAGTTTTTACCGCGACTGGATCCCACATGTAAGGTAAGTTAAGGTGAGTGTGGCATTTGGCGGCAGAAAAGCCCGCGTTGCAACCAAAAAGTAGTTTACCTGCTGCCGCGCTCCCGCGATAGGGAAAAAAGAAGAACAGAGAGAAGGCGGCCAAGACGGAGTACTCCGGCGGAGATCTGGTGCTTCCTACTATGGCGCATCAATCTGGTTAGTAGTTTTGAGTTGAATTCGCCATTTTGCATTAAGGTCTTTCAATCTGATCAATAATTTTGAGTTGAATTCACCAAAATTTCGTAGATGGATAGACGTTGGATACACGATTGTCTATTATTTACCCCCGAGCATGAAAAAAGGGTCAATGATTTCATGGAATTTGTTAAGAGTAGATAATCTGACGATGAATAAATACTATACCCGCACCGTGGATGCCTGAATCAGTCTAGATGTACTATGGATGTGGTTAACCTGCACTTACTTTTGATTGGGATGGCAAGCACCTAAACTAGGTGGATCCATCATGGAGAAACATTTGAGGATAGGGTTCAGGAAAATGCAAATCTAAAGGATAATGGGGTTCGATAAAACGCAGTTCTGCAGGATGATGGGGTTGAGGAAATTGCAATTCTGCCGGATGAGGGGGTTGTGGATAATTCAGTTCTGCAGGATGATGGTGATCAGGAAATGGTTTAGGAAAATGAACACATATCGGGTATGAAGGAGGATGAAACACTGAAGATGGACTTCCCGAAATGATAGCCGACATGTGCCACGCTAAAGAGCTTGGAAGGAAAATGTTAGAATTTATAAAGGAACATATAAACCGCAAGGTGTCACCAAGATCTAAATATACACAATTTACATTTGTTGTGAAGTTATTTCATATCAAGTCTTTCTATCGGATCAGCAATGTTGCATTCAATGCGATTCTGAAGGTGGTATCCCTTACTTTCCCAGGAGCATGTGTTCCAACATCTTACAATGACGCAATGAAGTACATACGTGCCATGGGACTCAGCTATGAATCTATCCATGTTTGAAAGAATAATTGTGTATTGTTTCGCAAGATGCTAGCCGAACATGATGTGTGCCCGGTGTGTTGTGAACTAGTTTCAAGATGGAAAGATGTAGACAACAAGAAGTACATTCCTCAGAAGGTATTGAGGCATTTTCTGCTGGTTTCAAGGCTGAAGAGGATGTTTCTTTCATCAAAAACCGCAAAGGATGCACAACTGGTGGACAATGAGCTTAGCCATCCAGCTGATGGTGAGGCATGGAAAGACTTCGATAAAAATTGGCTGAAATTTACAAAAGATGCTAGGAACATTAGACTTGGTCTTGCAAATGATGGTTTCAATCCATTTGGCAACATGACCAACTCATTTAGTATGTGACAAATATTTGTTGTGCCGTATAACATGCCACCATGGGTATGCATGGAAGAATCAAACTTCATGATTGTATTAATGATCCCTGGGTTGAGTTCTCCATTAAAGGATTTTGATGTCTTTTGGCAACCTCTCGTAGTTGAGCTGTTCGACCTTTGGAAGGGTGTTGATGCATACGATGCTTGTAGTCAACAATCCTTTAAACTGCATGCTGCGGTTATTTGGTGCATACATGATTATCCTGCACTGAGCACATTGGCGGGATGAGTCACAAAAAGTTATTATGCCTGTGTGCGTTGTGAAAAGAATCCTTGTTCAAGGAGATTGAAGAACAAGATATGTTATATTGGCCATCGTTGTTTCCTTCCAACTGACCATCCATGGAGAAGAAAGAAAGTAGAGTTTGATGGTAATACTGAAAACCGAGAGAGGCCAGAGCAATTTACTATTGAGGAGCTTCAACAGCAACTAGAGAAGGTTAAAGAAGTTAAACCAGGAAAGCCTCCTCACAGTTAGAAAAGGAAGTGGGAACTTGGACAGTGTTGGAGCCGAAGGGTTTGTTTGTTTGACTTGCCGTATTAGATAACTCTGAAGCTACCACATGATCTTGATGCCATGCACATTGAGAAAAACATATGCAAAAACAATATTGGAACATTACTTAAAATTGCTGGGAAGACAAAGGACACGATCAATGCTAGGGTTGATTTGGAGGAGATGGGCAATAGACCATATCTACACATGCTGAATACTACGGAAGGGGAGTCATGCAAAATGCTAGAAGCTCCATATACAATGGGTAAAAAGAAACAGAAGGTGTTCTATGATTTTATAAGTCAGGTGAAGTTCCCAGATGGATATGCTTCTAACTTATCAAAGATGTATTGCCGCTGATGGATGCAAACTTCAAAGACTGAAAACTCATGATTGTCATATTCTACTCCAAAGGATTTTGCCAGCTTTTTAAGGTTAGAAAACTTCTTTCAGCAACTATGTTGCAAAACTTTGAAGTTGGATATTTTGAATAAATTAAAAATAGATATCCAAATAATTTTGTACAAGCTTGAGAAAAATTTTCCTCCAGCCTTCTTTGATGTTATGGTGCACTTAGCTGTCCATTTGCTTGAGGAAGCAATCCTAAGAGGCCCAATACAATATGGATGTATATATCCAATCGAAAGAAGGCTATGCACATTGAAGCGTTCCGTGAGAAACATGGCTAGGCCTGAAGGATCCATTGCAGAAGAATATGTTGCTAATGAGGCCTTGACATTTTGCTCCAGGTACTTTGTGCATGATGATGTTGGCACACGATTGAATCAGGAGGGCAGGAATAGAAAGAATGTTGAATTGTTATAAGAAGGCGATTTATCTTGTTTCCAGCAAAATGTTGATGTAATTGGAGCAGCGAAGACTTCATTCCTTGATTCGGATTACGACAAGCTGATTTGGTATGTGTTGAACAATTGCAAAGAGGTTGAGCCATATATCGGGTATGTAATCCATCATGCAATGATTGTACTGCAATTATATTGGTCTAATTTTCAGATGGATGTGTTTTTGCAGGATATACGGGGATTAGTTAGAAGCGGAAGGTGTGTCGGACCAGGTTATTGACCGTAGAATTCAGAAAGAATTTTCCTGATGGTTTAAATCGCATGTAAGTTTTCTGCTTTTTCAGAACAAACTTATATTAACTGGCAAGGACATATATATATATATATATATATATATATATATATATATATATAACTATGGTTTTGTTGTACAGATTGAAAAGGTGCCTGAAGGAGAGGTCTCCAGGACCTATATGCATTATCAGATTTACCAGACAAGTGAGGAAGAAAATATTCAACATGTCTTATTGGCGGTGTCTGATACCCCACACATGCTCGAGAGGAAAATTGAAAGACACAGAATAGTGGGATTATGGCTGCAGGCTTTCATAACAGTGAGCTATTTGAGTTTTATGGTTGTCTAAAAGAAATTATTGAGCTGCGGTATAACTCATCACGACGTGGCATAAATCAAACTGTTGTATTATTCCACTGTGATTGGTATGATCTCGGAAGGACCAAGAGGGAACCGAGGATTAGAAAGGATGGGTACTTCACAAGCATCAATACTGGAAGGTACTGGTACAAAACTGATCCCTACATTTTTGTTGAACGAGTAACGAAGGTTTTTTACTTGCCAGACACCTTACTACAAGACCCATGAAGAGGTGCAAAAATTTGAGCACATGCATTTATGGAGTTATAATGAAAATGAGCAGAACACAGTGCCTAGTGGCATCGTACTTGCATATCAAGATGATGTAATTGAAGAAACCTTAAATGATGGTATTGGTGATGGTTCGGAGGCTCCGGTGCCTATTACTGACGAGGAGGAGTGGACTGTCGTTCCAGCGGCTCAAGTTACTTCCATTCGCCGACAGGTTCTATCTGATGTGGATGAATTCAAATCTGATGATGAGGAGGAGGACGAGACTATCTTGCAATACCATGACGAAGATGAAAATCCTGCACCTGACAATGACGAGGACTAGGATGTGAAATCATATAATGTTTTAGTTGATCCGATCTAAACTCATTTGTTGTATAAGATATGAACCGATATGTGCATGTAGACCTTTTATCATAGTAGTTGTGGAAAAATCCTTTTGACACATCTCAATATGTTCGAAAGCGCACTTAGCTGGCTATTGATCCGGCTCGTTCTATTGTAAAATACCGGAACATCCTGTGACACCTTCCAAAATCTTCTAACGCCCATTTGGTTGGTTGTTTATCTAGTTTGGTGTATTGTCAAACACCAGAACATCCTACTTTCAAAATCTTCGAACGCCCATTTGGTTAGCTGGTTATCCGGTTCAGTGTATTCTCAAACACCGGAACATCCTACTTTCAAAATCTTCGAACACCTATTTGGCTGGCTGTTTATCCGTTTCGGTGTATTCTCAAACAACGGAACATCCTTATGCTAGAACAAGGTTGGGTAGGAAACTCCTACTTATCTTCTTGTCTGGGTGCTCACTATACCTTTATAACTTTATCCAACGTTGTGTCACTCCTACTGACCCACCGTTCCCCATTTACTGCAAGGTCACTTGCAGCGCTCACCCTTGGTAGGGTTTAGCCGCTGTCGCCGCCGCCACCCGCTGCATTCGAACACTAACGCGGCCACGCTCTGCCACTAATGCATTCCACTGCTGCTTGCCCTGATTCCACAGGTATTCATCGTTGAAAGGGCGATTCATTAATTTTTTTGAGATCATTGTGATAGCTAATTCGAGAAAGATCTTGTAGATGGGCTGAGATGGTGGCAAGAGAAATGGAAAGGTGCTTGACCCACCTCTAGCGAAGTGACAAAGGAAGTCACAGGCAAATTCTGTAGGCACGTCTGGTGCTTAGATGCGGCAAAGGGGTAGGTCCATTACATCGGAGTCTTCCCCTGCCCGTTCCTGCTGTACACGGGGTGGGTCAACCTCAGCACCTTCCTGCCACACACAGGGTGGGTCAACCTCGGCGCCTTTTAGGCGATAGAAATCTACGCGGTGTCAGCCGCCCCACCCTGCTGAGTTTCCTGTGCCCGACCCTAGGGAGCAGAATGAGTTACCTCTTTACCCTCCACCAGAAGAGCCGTTAAGGATGATTGACTTGAGCATGCATAGCTACCAAATATTAAAAGGCTTAGATTTTTGTCTGAGGATGTGTGGTTTGAAAAATCCCATGACAGATGGGTCGAACCAAAATTTAGGAATGTCATGCAGCAAAATTTCTACTATAACTACAAAAAGCTGTCCACCAAACTATTTGATCACATGATTATAAACTGGAATCATATGAACATGGCCATGGGAGGAGAGGATATTAAGGGATACTTCGATCAACTACCTGGATTGGCTGATTTGCTCTCAGGGCATCATCAGTATATTGAGGATTGGGTCCAAGTTTTCTATGCTACGGTGTACATTCCTAAGAGCAGAGAGTACATTTAGGTCATGTTTCAGGGAGCTCCACATAGAATTTGGTGACACCAAATTGCTGATAGTCTTGGAGTCAATACGTGTAACGTGTCCCTACACTATATTATCTACAGGGATCGTGAACCACCTCACCGTAGTTTGCTTGGTGGATCTTTCCCTTCGGATGAAGATATGACCAAACTTTTTGTGGAGCCGTTCCCTTCTAGCCGAGCATATCGCACGCCTGACATGCTTACCCCTGAGGCCAATGTGGTTCACCGGGCAATAAGGAAGACATTGTTACCATGGATCGGCAATGCAGAGTCCATCACTAGTCTTCAGTAATGGTTTCTTCTTCATGTCATGACTGGCTGGGAGTTCCACATCGTGGACTTTATTCTTTGTGAGATTCAAGATGTTATCCATGATGGGTTGACCGTGGCCTGACAAATGCCATATGCTCATTGGATCTCCGCATCCTGAGTCATCTTACTAAAGAAGATGAGAATGGTAGATAGGTGCAAACCGGACCCAAAAATGTGTGACATGAGTACAGTAATGCTAAAACGCAATTCAAGGTATACAAGCTAGCGAGACCAAAAGACAGATGTCGTGGCCTAAGGGATAGGAATGAGCCATCTCCTGATGAGCACAAAAATGAGAACTGTTGCTCAGACAGCAAAGACAGTGAGGAGGAAAATATGCATGTACCTTGTCTCCAAGTCACTCATGACTAGGAGGCAAGTGCATCGCGATCTACTAGAGAAACAGTACCGGTCACTCCATCAACAGCCAATCAGTCGATGGAGCTTGCCTTAATTCTTGAGGGACATATTGATGGTCAGGCAAAACAAGCAGAAAGTAATCTCCGCTTGGCCGAGCTACAGAAATGGTTGGACGAGAGACTGGCTCGTCAGGAGGAGAGACAACTTGCATGGCTAGAGAAAGTGGCATAGAGAATAGACCAGAACATCAACAATCTGATCACCACCTTCTCTGCTACACTCAATCAGGTGTACCAGTAGGTCGGGTTACTAGCACTGCAAATTCAACTCCAACATGCTGGTCAGACCCCCTTGCTAATCATGCCTCCGACCAAACTGGGTAAATCCACTGAAGTCCCTGTGCTGCATCACAATTCAGCTAGAATTCCGCAATTGTTGACATCAACAATGACCCTGACAGAAAAAGGATTCCACACTAGTTCCCGTAAAGAAGGGTGGTGATGGTGAGGAAGCAAATGCATCAATACTCATGCTGATATTGCTGCCTTGCAACAGCAAAGGAAGATCCTGTGGTGCAAACAGTTACAAATCTGAATGATCATGAAGTGTATACCGCTGCTACTCCAGATGATCCTGGTGTCACTACTTCGCAAGCTAAGGATGATCCTAGTCTCACTACTTTGCAAGCTCAGGAAGATCCTACGATGGCTCTGCTCCTGGTCTCGCTACGTCGAAAGGCCCTCCTGCACCTGCTCCTGGTCTCGCTACGTCGAAAGGCTCTACCACACCTGCTCCTAGTCGAACTATGTCGGAAGGCTCTTCTACACCTGCTCCTGCTCCAACTACGTCGGAAGGCTCTGCTGCACCTGCTATTATTACTCCTCCTCCTCCAAATAATCATGTATCCCTAGCTCCTGATGAACCTCTTCTATCAACCTATCCTGCTACGTCGGCACCTTCTTCAAACCCCGATGACACAGAGGTAGAATGTTAAACAATTCTTTCATTGCCATTGATTGTTATATTCGATTTGAAGAGTAAATGTTTCATTATCATGTACGAACCAACTATTTTGTTGAGCCTTGTAATAATTTTTGTCTGGGCTTTGTGCTCAGGTTTTAACTATTAGTGATTTGGCAGAGTTTGTGCCGAAGTCGGACGAGTCTTCTAACTGGTATGGTACCAATGGAGTGCAGAATGACCAAGCGGATAGGTTGGCACGTCGTCTTCAAGTTGCGGATGAAAGCTAGATCATCTAACTGATCTAGGGGCATTGAAAGACTCGGATTTCCAAGTGTTTGAGTCGACGGAGTGGATTAAGATGATGGATACATGTGGGAATATAGGCGTGGCAGGGTCTAGTCTTCCACCACCCAAAAAGGAGACTTCTCCGACCTTGCCATCATGTAATGAGTGATGCTATTGATACAAGGAACCCAAAACTACCTTCATAGTGTTTTTGTTTGTAATTTTCAATGTAACCCAAAACTATGTCCGGAGCTACTTAATCCAAGGGAGCCATTTAATCGGAGGGAGGGATGTTTGATCTCCAATGTGCGCATGATTGAGTAGTTAGCAAATCCAATCGGGGACAATGATGTTTGATTGTTAATGTGCATATGAATAAGTAGTAAGCACACCCAATCAAAGGGAGATTTCTTTGGTTTCCAATGTTGACATGTGTGTAAGTAAGCACATGCAACCAAAGGGAGGGATGTTTGATCTCCAATGTGCGCATGATTGAGTAGTTAGCAAATCCAATCGGGAAAATGATGTTTGATTGCCAATGTGCACATGAATACTAGTAAGCACACCCAATCGAAGGAAGATTTCTTTGGTTTCCAATGTTGACATGTGTGCAAGTAAGCACATGCAACTAAAGGGAGGGATGTTTGATCTCCAATGTGCGCATGATTGAGTAGTTAGCAAATCCAATCGGGAAAATGATATTTGATTGCCATGTGCACATGAATAAGTAGTAAGTACACCCAATCGAAGGGAGCTTTCTTTAGTTTCCAATGTTGACATGTAAGTAAGCACAAGCAACCAAAGGGAGGGTTGTTTGATTTTCAATGTGCACATGATTAAGTAGTAAACACATCCAATGGAAGGCATGGTACAAGGATTTCCAATGTTGCCAAGATGGTACAAGAATTTCCAATCGTAGTAAGCACATCGAATAGACGGGAGGTTTTTTTGGTTTCCCAATGTAAAACTCAATATATATATATATATATATAGTAGTTCTTCATCCTAAATATGCCCTCCGTTCTTGTTTATAAGACATCATATGATATGACATTGTCTCCCATATTACACTTATGTGCGTACGCCTTATAAAAGGATAGAGTAGTACCTAACAATGTACTTCAATATAAGCGGAGCAGTATATAAACAGAGGGAGTGGTACCAAATAATGGAATATCCAGCTTTTTGAAGGTATTCTCATGATATACTAAAGATTTCAAAAGATAATTTGTTGAATCTGGGTCCATATTCTCCTGATTCTACCAATAAAATTTTGGTACAGGTTATACTAATTGTACCAAGAATAAGAAATGTCCATGAATAGACTACTAGACATTCCACTATTCGAATTTTGTCTGGCATATTCCACTAAGTGGAACATCCTTTGGTTGCCATTACCTAATGCGGATCAGGTCCAAAATCTTTCCGACGCGCTATTCAAATATTCGGACGCCCGGACCAGGTCGTGTAGTACATGTGAAATGTCAATTTTCCTCCCCCCCCTTCCCAACAGCACCCCATTTCATCCACCAGCATAGTAAAAGAGTATATTGGTAATGTGACAGAGCCATCCACCCAATTGGCCAAGTACCCCGTCCCTTCCCTCCCTCCGCCCAAATCTTCCATATCCAAAAACTTTCCACCATCAGTTCCCATTCACCTCCTCACTCCCATCCCAAATCTTCACCTCCTCCTAGCCCCCATCCCAAATCTTTACCTCCTCCTCGCCACCATCCCAATTCTTCACCTACTCACCACCATCCACAATCTTCCCCTCATAGTTGCCACCCATTTCCCATCTCCCTCTGTAGGACCAGCGGCAATGTAATGGCACCAGGCGGGAAGCTCATACGAAGGAAACATCAACAATCAGGTACAATATTTTTCTCCCCATTTAAGCGTCCCCAGTGTTGCGATTAAAGTGTTTCCTTGTTTGATTTTGTTACTACTTTTACTTTGCTGTATGTTTGCAGATTTGGCAGTTCCCATGTATACACTAGTTTGTCCCTTGGGCTAGTACAAGGTTGGGTAGGAACATCCTATCTTGGATCTTGTTTTGGGGGCAGTATCTTTATGATTTTATATTAATTTATTTCTTTTACAGTAGTTTGGCCTTTTGGCTCGTATAAGGTTAGGTAGGAACATCCTTTCCTGGATCTTGTTTTGACTATGAACATCCTATATTGGATCTTGTTTTGGTGCGCTCTACCTTTAGATTTTGTAGCAGTTTGTTTCTAGTACAGTAGTTTGTTTCATTTACAGTGGTTGGACAATTTTACAAAAGTTTCTTTCTTTTTCATACATAAAGAACTGGAGCTCACTCCTTACGAGCAGAAGAGGGCTGCATGTACCTTAAGGAACAAGAAGGTACTGTTTTCCCTCGGCGTTGGAAAAGTCGCAAGCATCCTTAAAGAGGCTACAAAAGGATAGAGAAAGGATACCAATGAAACAAGTAATGAAATAAGATGTGAAGATCTAGATCCGGAGTATGACCCATCTCAGGAATGGCCTGAATCTAACCTAGAGACATGCCAACACGAGGTACTTGTTGTTGCCTACCAAATTTCTTGTATTAGTTATGCAGGATTGCTTCTCATTATTTTTGTTTATACAATTTTTCCAATCAGATCAGTGATAGCATACCTGTCAGTGGGGGAAGAGGGTTGTCCAAGAGAATTTGGGCACCTAATACCTCTAACAGTATGCCTCCTAGAATGGGTTTAACTCAGGCAGGAGTTTCGGATGGGACGACTCCTGATTCACAAGAATTGCCAACCGAAGGCCAATCAACAACCACCCACACTGAGGACATCGTCGACTGGTGAAGGCAAGTTATTTGATCTTTTTTCCCAAAGCCAAAAAATTGGAACGTCGCAATTAGCAACCAAATCATTATTAACAAACAACACCTGTATGACCATAACAAAATTGTTAGGTGATGCACACCCTTCCATAAGAGTACAAGTGCCACAAGATTTAAGAAGGCTGGGCAGAGATCTGGATGGAATAAGCAGAGAGTTACACACCAAACTTCCGATCCATGTTCGAGAAGGGCTCAAACGGCCATAGGCACCAATGCAAGCTGCAAAGTTTGCATCAGAGGTTGGGATCATATTGCGTGGGCATATACCGATCCTTACTTGCTGGAAGGACAAAAAGACCCACAATGAAAAATATCTTAAGGACTACATTGGCAAACTGGCGGCGTGTATATATCGACTCACTACTACCATAGTTCTTTGCCTCCTTTATTTTCATCCATTTTTCTGACTACTCTTCTGTTGTGCTTAGTATAAGGAAAATTTGACATTGACACCACCAATCAACCTGTCATAGAGGCATGCACTGACATGCTCAAGTCACAATCAAGATAGAGGAGGTACCGGCTCAAGAAAAAGTACTTCAATGGTCTTGCAGCAAATGAAGTCCCAACCAAAACTCATGTGACCACTATGAATGATGACCAGTGGAACAAACTGGTTACGATGTGGTCTAGCTAACCTCATAGGGTATGATAGAACTTCAACTTGCCACTAGCGCATTTGCATGTACTGATATGTTTCTCTTATTCCTGTATCTTACATGAGTTTTCATTATTGTATAAACACCGGTAATCGTGGACTTGTCAGGTATCCTCAGCGCACAGGATTTAGAAGCTACGCTACACAGGCTCATGTTGTAGTAAGAAACTCAACAAGTCATGTTTTTGCTCTGTACTTTATTTGATGAACCTGCTCATGCTCCTTGTTCCAAGCTAAGAGTTTATGCTTGTTTTCACATCATATTAGAGGGAGAAGCAAGTTGAAGGAGACCCAACTCCAATTGATCTTTTTAAGAACTTCCATTCCAGCAAAAATAGCTACACCGCTCCAATATAGGAAGCCATTGTAAGTACTTGTTTACTTTTCATTCTTCTTTACAAAAACAACACTAGAAACATTTGTGAGTACTTTTGTGAGACCATTCATTTTCTTTCTTTTATTAGGCTTGGATGGAGCAAATCGTCGCCCAACCTAGAGACAACCAACCAAACATTGCTATTAAAGCAGTGGCTGAAGTTGTCCAATCTAGGACATTTCGGGAGATTGTTAGCATTCACCCACCCTCGAAGTTAGAAAAAATCCAAGATGATCTTGAGAGTGAGAAACAGGGGGGCACAACTTCGGCAAAAGATTGCTGAATAAGAGTCAAAGATGGGTGTACTGAGATTGAGGACTGAAACACAAGAAACAACATTAAAGTCTCAAACAGAAGAGCTCAAAGCTTTGAACAACACCACAAAGCAGTTGCACTCTCTAATTTCTAGCCTGATAAATTTCTGCACTAGTCATAGCCAGGTGAATCCTTCCCTCAACTGAAGTGTGTGCCTGTGAACTTGTTGTTTGTTGTTGATATACTTTTGTTGTATGTTGCATTATTATTGCTGGTGAACTATTCATTGATTGTGATGTCAACAATATGGAAGTTGGAAATGAACTATTTTAATGTTTAAATATATGGCACTGTGAAATGCAATAATGGGCTAGGGCCTAGAAAAAAGGCCCAATATGGTATTACGAAATGCAAAAATGGATATTCGTTACATGGGTTAGGGCCTAGAAAAAATGGCCTAATATGGCGTGTCACAAACATTTTTTGGTCCAAAAAATAGCACAGAAACCTAAAATAGGCTAAAAATAGCCCACCAAAGTTGGGCTCATAAAGGCTCTTATATGGACCGAGCTTCAATTTGTGACGAACCGAAATCGTCATAACATCCCTACCACATCGGATTCTTTTGGTGAGTGGGGGATAAATCGATTTGGGGTGGATCCGACGTTGTGCTGCCCGACTACAACAACCAACAGGGGCACTGTGCCTTAGCGACAGTTACATCAGCTCCAATTTGTTGCTATTCTTGTCGTGCCAAGAACAGCCTTGAACCTGCAAGCAAATCGAAGAACAAGCAAGAATAAGTGGACAAGCAAACAGTGCACAGAACTTACCCAATAGATGAACACATGCGTTTACAAGGAACTAGCGGTAGCTAAACTTTCATCTAAACAAAACGCAACTGTTCTTGGTGGCGGCTAAGGGGTGTATGAACATGGGAGGACGACCAGGGTGTTGGGGTTGTGATCCAACCCTAGGATGCAACCCTAATGGACCCAACTTGATATACGGCCCATTGCGCCAAAATAAGGCGACACAGCACCTTGGACAGAAAAATCTCTCAGCAGTAATTTGATTATTGCGACCGCCTCAGAACAGATATGGACATGAGTCTAGAACCATATGAAAGTAGACTTTATAAGACTCCCATAAAGTACTTGAACATCCAAAACAGAATCTAGACGAAGTCGTGGCGGTCGTCACAAGTTGGCGTAGTGGTGTAGTCCGAATCCAACCCCAAAATATGTTGGATTTGATCTCTTTCTTTCCTTAGGCTAAAAGTGACGTGGTGGCCTGGTGGAGGACGTTGGGAATATTTGGACTTGGCCCCCAATCAACTTCTTTGGTCCTCCATGACTTCCATGTGTATTTAACACTCTTTTTGATCCACGTATGTATTTCTGAAAATGACAATGAACACAGATCATGGTGCAGCATCAATTCATCAAATGTATTTCACCTTTGAATCAAAAGTTGCCAATATGGTTGTATCTGAGCAAGTGATGTTCTTATCATTCTCCCCTTCTTGGCTGCAAGTCATCCTCGACTTGCTCCAATGTCATTCAAAGGTGCTTGCTTTGACGTTGGAACATGGAGCAACAACTATGCTGCATGGCCACAACCAGCAATGTTCCCTTTCTTCGGACTTACCCTGTTGCATAAGGGAAAAACTAGGAAAACTTTGCACGAGATTATTAGTGTTAGTACATCCCCCTATTTGATCATGGTATTGTAGTCCAAAAGGATATTTCAGATTAGAGAAAATATAAACTTTATGCACCATATATTCTCCTTTACTGTCATATTTGCCAATTGCATGAAGCGAACAATGATTAAAACTTGGCAAACCAAAATCAAATGTAATTTTCTCTTTTAGACAATTTAGATTACACAGAATATCAAATTCAATATAACCCAAAGTATTTAAAGAGGATAGTAATTTTAGTTCATCTTGTGCACAAGTAATTGTGGCAGAACCACCCAAATTAAACCAGCTCAAGTGCGCTAACCATCCTCTTAATGGTTAACCCAGTCAATACACACTTAAAATGGTGTAATCCGACAGTCCATAGGGTCGAGCCCGATTCAACCACTGAATACCTCGATCGGCTCCAAGGGCTGGAAATACATCTGGATCGAGTTGAAATCTACGAACTAGTTTTTGAGCATCGGAGTTGTGCACATTTCAGAAAACAAAATCAAGAGTAATGCAACAAGTCTCAAACAAAGGTGAGCGCAGATGATACAATATGGTATTTCAGTTTACAAACATAGAGTTCCCATCTTAACTTACAAACCGAGTTCAAAATTCATAAAAGATTACAAGCTAGAGTTCTTAAATAAAATACAACGGACGTCTTAATGATAGAGAGTGAATAAAAATACATGACGACATGAGTAGCCCGCCAACATGTCATCCAACATGAGACCACCTCAAGGCGAGGTCAGAGACCACTCAACTGACCACCCTTCACGTAAAGGATGGCCATCCCAAGGTTGACCGGCAACCAACTCTATCGTTTCTTCACTCAGACCTGAAAGTAAACAACAAAGCAAGACTGAGTATACTAATACTCAGCAAGACTTACCCGACTATGGTATATACTTAGCCGACTCCTAGTATGCAAGGCTTTTGGCTGAGGGGTTTGTTTTGCCAGAAAGCAACTAAGAACGGATCCTTATTTTCAAGTTTTAGCATCCAAATTAAAGTTAAGCTAACCATTCTAAGTGAGCAACATTTTCAAAACTTTTCAGTGTGGAAAAACAATTGATTAGGTAACAACATCAACATCATTCTCATTTCTTTTCGTTCCACTTCTTACTACGATGTGACACGATGATCAAGGCTCTCTTAACGGAGAGTGGTGGCGAATCGATTTGATTTATTAACCTTGCAAGTTGGACCTATACACATGGCATATGCATGCCCCGTCAAGCCGCATATGGCAAACGGTTCCCTTAAAGAGCGATGGCATTTGAAAACTCCTACGACCCTCGAGTGCAAATCCCCACCGGTACCTCCCCGGGCCAGCCATGAGTTACTAACTAGCACACGAATAGGAAACAGAACCAACTTAATCTACAATCGCGCAATAAGGTCTAGGTTCTACTAGTTTCAACTACCTCTTACTTCCAGCATGTGTATAGTACAGTTCATACTCGATCAACAGGGTCACAACGAACGGACCTTAATCAACACGGGTGGAGTGCAACCAACAACACTAACTTCAACTTCATTTCTATCTCCGCATGGTCTCTATCTTTTCTTTCTTCAGTGATTCATTCTCAAGTAACTTGCCATAATATCGAAAGGTCCTATGTCTCGCGAGCGACAGGAAATCACTCGACTTCTACCGTTCTTAATTAAGCATGGCACTTCTATCAACCCACACATGCTAGTATTGACTTGGGAGTCCTAGGGATCATGCAACTAAGGTTTCATTTAACTCCTAGGAACCTAATGCATAAAAGTAATATGTAAGTAGTAACATTGCATAGTTCTGAAATTATTAGTCATGCTCTGGTGCTTGCCTTCCAAACTAGCCTTGGGCTCTTTTGAACTTTGGTTCAAGTCTTGTGGCACTTCAACTGGGGAGGCTTCGAGCTGCTCACTCTCAGACGCGGCGATCAATTCATAAATATCGTCGACTAGTGGGTTATCTACATGACAATGCATATGTATGAGTTGATTGAAAGACGATGACACATGCATAACATCCATTTTAAAGAGTGCAACAACTCAATCATAAAAGATTAAAAGTTCAAAGGAGAGCATCAAGACATAGTGCTACCTACACAAGAAACATGCACATGGCTAAAACCATAGCAATACACACTAGAGGCTAAACAAAAGGCTTATGCAGTAACCTAAATGATTTTGCTAGTGAACTTCTCAGAGATGAATATACTACTAATAGAGAGCATAAGACTAATTTGTGGGCCAACAAATCCTAGCGCCAAGTATCTTTAAAAAAACTGACTTTCAACATGAATAAGTGTTCAGGAAGCATCTGTTGGTAAACGATCATGAATGATTTACAAGAGCTTTCTCCCTACACAAGCAATTTACTACAAAAGTTTAGCTTTCTTGGATTACTACAGAATTTACTAAAAATCAAACATGATAAAGCTACAGATATGAAGAAGGGATTATAACTAGAGTTCTATCATCAGTTTAGTGCTACAAACTTTCCAGAATAGTTTCAACACTAGTATATATTACTATGAATTTATCAGGATTTTATGAGCACAAGAACTATTTATTCCAAATTAAGGAGATTAAACAACATGCATTTTAATAAGCAACAAAAACACATATTTCATAACAACAAGTTTTTTACTAGGTAGATATGAGCATCAGGAAGCCAACAAAATTTATTTTGCATTTTCACCATTTTTTATGATTTTATACGGATTTCCAAAGTTTGAGCCACTTCAACTAAAACTAAATTAGAAAAAGAAAAGTTACTTTCGCAGATAGGCCCTTAGAACAAAACTATCCTAGCGGATCTGCCCTTTATTTTGCACTAAAGCCCCTAGATCTAGCACTTAGGCCCCTTGAACTTTTCCACCTTCACTTAAACCCAACACTTAACGAAAAACCCCCTGGAACTTTTTTTGCTCTCGCACATAACACCCCCACCGTCTTCCTCCTCGGGCCAGCTCACTGCCGGCGGCGGCGGCGCACCAATGTCGGCGTGGTGGCACATTCCTCCACCCCGATGACTACCCCTTCACCTTCCCCATGACCTGGCGCACATTTTCCCCCTCTTTTCTCCTCAAAACTCTAACCCTAGCCTAACCATTGACTAGCGGCAGCGCATGACCAACGGCGATCTCAAAATCGTGTGTGGCAGCTAGTCTAAATCCAAGAAAACATGGGCGCATCATGGCCAGAATCTCACCACGGGTTGATTTTAGCTTCTGGTTGGAGAAGAGGAGGTTTGGAAGGTGGGCGTTGATGGTAAGGTGGGTGGTGGCGAGTGGCAGCACTGGCGGTGGTGGGAACTTCAACCTCCAGCGATGCGGGCCATGGCGGTGGGCAAGGTGAGGTAGAGAGGGTAGCTGGGAGGGTTGGCTAGGTGGAGGCGGCAACGATTTGGAAATGGTAGGGCAGAGCTCGCTGATTTGGCCGACGGGTGGAATGGCTCGCTCGGCTTGCTCTGTTCAGGGGAGAAGGAGAAGGAAGAAAGGTGAGAGAAGAAAAGAGAGTAGGGAGGGAGACATGAGGCGAATGTCGCGCGAGGATAAGGGCAAAGTTCTTGGACATGCTCTGGCCAACAATGGTGAGGATGGGCACGAACAGTGGCACGGCCAGGCGCGATAGTAACGATGATGGTCAACGAGGCGCTGTCGTGCTGTCAGCAGCATGGGCAGCGGAGTCGGTGGCGATGGAACGGTGGCGGTACGGCGCGTGCAGGTTTGATGGCGCACATGCGGTTGACTATGAAAACATGGGGTAGAGGGCCCGACGGCATGGGCGTGATGCAGGCGGTGGCGTGCGCTCTGCCCTGCCACTCACGACCGAGGACAGAGGGAGGGAAGGAGTGAGAAGAGAGAGTGACAAGCGGGCCCACGCAATTTTTTTGAAAATCACTTGGCATGTACTATTCAAATAAAATAACAGGAGCCACAATTACATAGCAAAATTTTGAGCTGCTTCACAAAGTTTCATTTGAACAATAAATGACAATTTAAAGGAGTTTAAACTAATGCAATGACATGATGTTCATGTTTATGCAGATGATTAAGTCTAATTATAATTTAAACACCCGGGGTGTTACAGTAATAGGATGAAAAAGCTTTTCTTCAGCACATTTGTATGGTTCCAAACCAAAAGTATCACACTTATTCACTACTTGTGGTATAGGAGTAAAAGAATCATCAGCACACAAGTCCTCTTTATCATAAGGAACAACAAGTAAATCATTTTGTGACAAAGGAAAATCAACAGTGGGTTTCACTATTTGTTGCTCTTCATTAGCATGCAGAGTGGACAAATTTTGGATATTATGGGTCATGTCATTCTAGCAAGTATTCACAGATAATAGAATCTCCTTTTCAGCATTGGGAGCAAGACAAAACAATTAACCAATATATATGTATGATTTGCTAATTAACAAGGTTCGAATTTCAGAATAGCGCTCTCATGAACCTACTCATAACATCTTCCATGCATTCATCTAATCCACCAAACATGATACAAATATTAAAATCATGGTAGTATTCTTTCACAATCTTACTACCTTGTTTTAGTTTGTTCAGTTTGCTAAGCAAATGATCAACATAATATGAGGGAATATTTCATCTCAAAAAATCATTTTAAAATCTTTTCAAGTTGGTGGAACTTTGTTGTGCCTACAAATATGTTTCCATTTAGTCAAAGCATATTTCGTTAAAGCACTTGCAGTAGTTAAAATCATTTGATGTTCAGACAAGTCATAATTATCAAATTCTACATCTACCTTAAGTTTCCAATTAATGTATGCACGAGGGTCAAAATTTCCCTCAAAATAAGGTAGAGCATTACTAACCTCAGTTAGAACATCATCATGTACCTCTAGTGGGTGTGCTCCCATGTGTTGTCGAGGTCGAGAACACCCATGGTGCAACCTCCCAGCTCCCACGTGTCTCGTTAGGCCTGCCATTGTTAGCGAACAACAAAAAAAATCAAAAGAAGTTGCCTACCAACTAAACAAAATAGGTGGTGGAAGATTGTTTTTTCACTCAAACCGGTCCATTCAAGTTCTTACATATTCTTACCACACTTGCAATAGATGTTGGCAACTGGCAAGAACAGCACAAATGGTGACACATGCGCAACCTTGTGATGTAGTAGATAATCTTTGGATCTATAGGTGGCTACACGTAAAATCAAGAAATAGCTAGAACCACATTAATCAAAGCAAACTGAATAATCGTTTAATAACGGCACTATGCTGGTCCTAGGCTAAACCATGCTAGAGACATGAGCCTAGGTACAAAGATAGTCACTGAAAAAGAATAGCTAGTACAACACTAAGAAAACAACAGATCCAGCCCCCTTTTTCTTCTCTTTCTCTTCTTGTCTTCTTTTTCTTTCTTTTTATCTTCTTCTTTTCTTTTGTGTCTTTCCTTCTTTCTTCCCTTCTTTTTTTTGCAGAGGACTAAACTCTTTTGCTCAGTATCAAGACAAATCAAAACAAAAGGCTTACTGCACACAATCCCTTTGAATTCAATTTAACAACCCTAGTTTCAGACAACATATCATAAATCTCCAGCGCAGTTGCAAAATGCTCGAAAGGAATTTGGAGGCATGGACAGATCCGTTAGAAAGAACACAAGATAAGCTTTCTAGATTGTATTTAAACTCCCTAATCGAACATTGCATGGATCTGTGGTGGCAAAACCGCAGTAGAGATGTATATGGTGGTGGTGGATCTCGTGGTGACAAAAACGTGACAGAACTCAAAACTCTAAAGAATTAGATACTAAGACCAGCAGTTCTACACATTGATGCAACAGAAAACTCAACAAGCAAAGATTAAGAAGAACAGGAAAGGCTAAAACTTGTTATTGGGAATTTCAGATCTAACCTATTTTTTTGGGATTTTTGGACTATATGTAAAGTAAAACGGGTAAATCACTCACCAAAGAACCTCGCTCTGATTACCACGTGATATGAACCCGCTAGGGTTTGTTCCCGATCTTTTAGTGAGTGGGGGATAACTCGATTTGGGGTGGATCCGATGTTGTGTTGCCCAACTACAATGACTAACAGGGGTGCTGCGCCTTAGCGACAGTTACACCTGCTCCAATTTATTGTTGTTCTTGCCGTGCCAAGAACAGCCCTGAACCTACAAGCAAATCGAAGAACAAGTGGACAAGCAAACAATGCACAGACCTTGCCCAAGAGATGAATCTAATACACTCGAATTTGGGGGTCTGAATCAAGCAAATCAGGTGGTTTAATCGACACACGCGTTTACAAGGAAGTAGCAGTAGCTAAACTTTCATCTAAATAAAATCCAATTGTTCTTGGTGGTGGCTAAGGGGTATATGACCATGGGAGGACGACCACCTCCAAGGTGGTGCAACCTCTGAAACAGTTTTATGAGGACATGCGAGATGAATTTTCATTCGTCATTATCTTAGTGACGCACCGCGGTTTATGACGCTCGACTAATGACGAAGGTTTTCGTCACTCCCGCGTCATAAATACAATTTATGATAAAAAAAACGTGTTTATGATACTTTTTGATTCATCATTAGTCGGAAGATTTCTTGTAGTGCTCTTGTTCTTGTTTTGGTGGTTTAAGTGCCTAGCTGCCGCTGTGGCCAGCCATGCCGTCTGCCGTCTGTTCAGGGTTTGGGCGTTTGGAGAATGCTGGAGGAAAGAACGTTCGAGCATGCTGTAGAAGAGGAACAAAACGTGAGGGGCAAATTGTTCTTTTATTTTTGTGAAAATGAAGAGAAACAAATAAAACATAAGGAAACTGGGAAGAACTGCTGTTTCATGACTCGGTGACATGGTTGCGGTGCTGTTCTTTGAAATCACGGAATTCCAGTGTTGTTTCATGAACACGGGGAGAGACGGGTGCTATTTCCTTAATCCTTCCATTTCTGCAATTGCTTAATGCTAATGCTCGAAAGTTAGCCTTAAGCTTAAGGTGTGGCAAGAAAAAAAACTATCTCTCTCTTCACACTTTTCTCTTCTCACACTTGTGGGTGAATATGGATGACTTTTTTTATTGAAATAGTGCCCACGTCTGTACTGTAGGAAACCTTTAGCATTGTGGAGTTATAGTCATCTGACACAAAGATCCCACCTTAAGGTCACATTGGAAATAACCATTGCCCATGCCCGAGCAACAGTGTGCCCGTGTCGTCAAACCAAAGGAAAGAGGTGACGTGGGTCCCGCTGGGGTCGAAGGATTTACGGGGAAGAGTGGGACCCACTATACATGAGAGGTTGGCTTGGGCCGGCCTCCGCTGTTAAAGCTCCTCCGATCCTCCGCTAATGTGTGTACTCGATGGGTCACTCCCCGGCAATGGTCGCGTTTGACCGAGACCATGGAGACTTATCATTTGGTGAGGAGTTTTTTCAAATGCCTTTGTTTGGTGGTTTTCATGCTCATTTTGTTTTGTTTGGGCAGCAGCACGGCATGCATACCAAATCGAGATCACCACAAAGGGGTGAGCCACGCGTGATCCGAAAGTACTGCTTAGGTCCTGTTTAGGAACCTTGTGCTAAACTTTAGCATAGTGCTAAACTGTAGCACCCTAAAATAGAGTGCTAAAGTATAGCACTGGGGGTTGTTTGGATACAGTGCTAAAGTTTAGCACCTTGGGTGAGAAATGACTACATCGCCCTCATTTATGACTGGCTTGGGGAGAAGTGAAGAGAAGAGAGAGGGGGCAACTAGGGAAAAAAAATGAACTTGAGGACCACTTTTAGCACCCATTAGCACCCCTTGGGTGTGCTAAAGAAAACAAGGGTGCTAAACTTTAGCACTCACCTTTTAGCATCCCTGTTTGGGAGTTCAAGTGCTAAAAGTGGGGTGCTAAAGTTTAGCACCCCTTCCAAACACCCCCTAGTATTAAGTGCCTTAGTATTAAGTTCCATCTTTTCTGTTAGGCCCCGTTTGGATCATTGGAATTGAATTCCATTCTAATAATTATAATTTAGACACAAATTAATTAAGCTAATATAATTGTATGTGGAATATAGTTGTATATTATAGTTGGTGATATGGGAGAGATACTTATATGCTGCACTTCTACTATAGAGAAGCGAGTCCAAGAGCGTGCTATAAGAATTGAATTCCATTCTAATAACCATAATCTATAGAATCAATTTCCATCTCCCACCCCATGAATTTAAGATAGGCTTATATCTAAACTTTGGAAAGTTATGGAATGCCACATTCCAACATAAATTAGCCTACTCCATTAAATAGATTCCAATTACTTCAAAATGAAGGGACCCAAACGGGGCCTTAGGAAAATCTTTTCGTAACCTCTATCTCGTTGTACATCTTTTTAGTCTGCGGCCGATCCTTATCTTAACATGTATATAGATTCCTTAGAAATGAAGTTGGCTCGGTTAAACTTAGAAATTTACTTGTAACTAATGCGGTATAGGAGGTAACACCTTAGCACTTCATATGCATCTAAGAATGGCGAGTTCGTCCTCTCCTTTTGCGTCATCGGTACTTGGCTCTCCCATTTCGAAGAAGATTACGACTTACGAGAGAAAACATTCACTTGTGAGAAACGTAGGTGTTTCATGCTCTCCATGGCGCACAAATTGATGGAGTTCAATCTATTGCACGTTGCACCGCTAGCAAAAACGTTGACCATCGCCAATGCAAACAAGGTGGAAAAGGATATCCCCAACCTACCCTATGCGAAATGAATTGCTCAAGAACAACATGTTTTGAACTCCCTCGAGGAGGAAGTTCTTGCAAATGCGGCGACCGAGGAGACATTTGCTAATCCACGAGTTTTTCCGTGTCCCCTGCGTGAGCCAAGCTAACCAATATTGATTTGCACTTGCAACCACTGCGAAAGGGCAACATGACAAAGGCACAGTACTTCTCCAAGATAAAGGCTTGGAGATATGAACTTGATGTCACGGGAAAGACAACGAGATTGTCTTGTACATTTTGAATGGACTCGACTCTGATTATATTCCGAAACGTACGGCAGCTGAATGTTGATAGTGGTTTAAATTAAAAAGAGCACCAGTCCAAAGAAAGAAAAAGTTTGCAGGTGTATATATCGGTATACTGACACCAACGCTATATACCCACAGAACTCCACAAGCTAAATATCATTGACATGATTAAGTGCACACAACCATAGGGGAATTGATCCTATTGGTACTCGTAACCCTTTGACCCTACATATCATATAAGGTTAATGGTATCCTAATTATCCCCAGCGCACATAATATCATTACCAGGGGCGGATCTAAGGGGGCTCTAGCCCCCCTGCTGCCTAAGACCTCCATTAAAATCAGGGGAGGAAGATGAGAAGAAGAGAGGAAAAAGAAGAAAAATAAGAGGAAGAAGGAGCGGAGATGGAAGGCAAGGAAGAAGCAAATCCCCTCTAAATCTTAAACCTTTATCATTATCATTACTAGGGACATGTAGAATATTATAATATCCATTTCCTATTCGAGTTTATGGGGTTTTTTATTCATTACACTGATATACAAGGAGCGCAAACTTTTAAAACAACAAGGTCAAAAGAAAACGCCAATAGAGCTCAGCTTTGAGATGATATCGAGTTAACGGAATCACAATAAAAGCCAAAATATATTTCTTCAGTGGACTCAGATCGTTGCACCGAGCCTCACAAAAGACTCCGTGCATCGTGCCATCCACTCAAAGAGCAAATTGCAAATGGGTCACGCGACTGAATCTTAAGGCTACATAAAACTTGTTGATGTTTAACTGGCAAAAGATGAGATGTCGAAGTGGATTTGTTAAGAGGGGAAAAAGACAACGGCATGATAGGGGTAATGTGGGAATAGAGGTTTGCTAAGTCCTCGCAAACAAAAGGTTTTGGAGACGAATGTACCCGGATGCACAGAAGCAAAATGGAAGCATAAAAATAAAAAGCGTGGTCGGCAGGATTCGAACCTGCGCGGGCAAAGCCCACATGATTTCTAGTCATGCCCGATAACCACTCCGGCACGACCACTCACATGCATTTTTAGCCAATAATTTAATAGATACTAATACAAATTTATTTGTCGCGGATTGCTGAATGCCTAAATCAACAAAAGCACGGATATCATATTATCATCGATATAAATCCTGCCCACTCAAAATCCAAATCCAAAACGTGACCACCAAGGTCTTTATATAAAGCTAGATCCAAACAGGACCTACAACGTACCATCAGTCCATCACCAAAGCAGTTGGATGGATACAGAAGGCACCAATTCTCTCGTACCCAACAAATCTATCTCGGCGCACAAACAGAAACACGGCACCACGGAAGTATTAAATATAGCTATAAAACTAATTACATAAATAAAGTCTAATTCGTGATACGAATCTATAAACCTAATGCGTAATAGATTCATCTCGCAAATTAAACACGGCTTAGCTTATAAACCTAATACGTAATAGATTCGTCTCACAAATTAGACACAACTTTAACTTATGCACATAGATTAATTAAGCTTAATAGATTCCCGAATAAACTACACATGTATTAATTAAACTTAGTAGATAATTAGTTTTATAATTAATTCATGCCGTACGAGTCATTCTAATTTAGTACGCAAACACCTAAACTAAATATTAATTATTCTAGCACCTAAACTAAACATTAATTAGAATCTAATTGAGTACGCAAACACCTAAACTAAATATTAATTATTCTAACACCTAAACTAAACATTAATTATTCTAACACCTAAACTAAACATTAATTATTCTAATTAGTATTTAGTTTAGTCCATGGATCAAAACACCCCTAAGAAAAAAATGACATACAGCACGGACATCAACGCACAACAACTTGACACGCAGGCAGAACGACAGGAAAAAGCTTTAAAACATCTCAGATCCTTCAAAATGGGTGCATTCCAGATTTCCACTTCCACCACCCGGTGGTCAAAAATAGGGCGCTGGGATTCCTCCAGCAGTCGAAACAAGAGATGTCAAAGTTTGACTGTTTTTTGTTCAGCTAAACACCTAGACATTTGAAACCGACACCATAATAAGAACCAAAATACTCAAATAATTGTCTCGTGGCTGCACCATGTTCAACCAGAGTGACCCAAATTGTCTAAACCTCTTTATTAAACTGTAAAACGAATTGCCTCCTCATGGTTCAGCATGCCATCTTTCTATGCGGTGGCTTCCTTCAGGTACGCAATGAGATCGGCACGCTCCTGAGGCTTCTTCAGCCCAGGGAAGACCATCTTGGTTCCAGGAATGTACTGCATATAAATGAGATAGAACAGTTCACGTTATCAGTATTGATAAGAGTTCAGAAATAGAAACCACATTTAAACAAAGTGTGCCAAATAAATGCAATTGGGCTTAGGTGGGAGATACTCGTTAAGTTGTTACGGCAACCATCCATGGCCTGCCGCTACAACAGTACTTGTTTAGGCTACTGATCCATGCTTAGATCAGGGGGCGTTCAATAGTGTTGCATAAAACTGGTGGCACATGATGCAGTGACCTACAGTCTAAAGGACTGGGGATTTCATCGAAGTTACTAGCATATAACCTGATTACTGGAAGCAACTCAATGCCTGAACCTAATAGACTAGGACAACTAATAACTAAATAAGAATCCCTCATGTGACCCTGGCACTTGGCAGTCAAGAAAGCTTAATCTACAAAACACCAGATCAAACAAGACTTACTAGTAAGCTAAAATTAATAAGAACGTCATCCTAACCTCCAAATGCCCAGTTATTTGAGTGTAATCAACTAACAGCATGCTGGCATGGTTACAATGAACTATCCATGTTCACAACTCACTTTTGCAAGTTTTACTTTTGCCTCATCCAGTTATTTGGCACCATCCATCTTCACAACTCACAAGACAATTCTTATCAAGATTTAACAGGACCAATTGATCAAGGTAGCATCAGAAAATCAATTATCCAGCTGTAATACCTTTCGAGGTACTCTACATGGTTTTGCAAGGTAACTATACTTCCTGACATTGATACTGCGGCATACTTCTCATTGGTAAAAGAACATCAATAAGACATTCCAGGGGATCATTTTTCACAAAAAGTTAACTGTGACAGAGCATCATTTCCATCCCCTTAACCTTCCATACCAACAAAGAAACACTGAAGAGACTAGCTAAAGCATCTCAGTAACTAAAGAGAAAAGTAACAATACCTTCTTAGGGTTAAGCAGGTACTCGTACAAAGTGTTCTCCTCCCAGACCACAGCCTTGTTCTTGTTTCCTGCGGAGTAGGAGTAGCCAGCGGTGGTACCAGACTGCCTCCCGAAGAGACCATTCAAGTTTGGACCTGCAATTCACAAACATGGTTATATTACAAAATACAAATTGGTATCAACGTAACCAGTCAGACAGAACATGCAATCAATTTAGTTGTACAGACCAACTCGAGTGATGATTGCGACAGCCATATTCAGAATAGGAAAACATAATGAAATAGTGAAATAGAGGAACAGCACCACGAGCTTATCCCATCTCTATATGCCAGTTCTAGTTGCATGAAAAAGGATGAGCCAGCAATTCTGGAAATCAAACGGTACAACTAAATCCAACACAACAGGCAGCATGGCCATGTATAGATGGGGGATCAATCTAACCAGCGTGTTCAAGTAACGCCCAGCAACCTCAACGAACTGACCACCTAATCCTGAGCCCTGACCATTCCAAAGCTACACGAGGCCTGAACAAGCATCGGCTGCACTACGTGCCAGCCCCAAATCCATCCCCAAATCAAGTAGGAAAACAGGGCAACATACCGCATAGCCCACAGGCATTTGTTGCTAAAACAAGACGACCAAACGAACAGACCCAAGTTCCTATCAACATGCTCGCACGAATCGAATAGATCTAAGCGCCGCGCGCACCATTCCCTCACGGGTCAGGGGACACGCGAAGGAATCTACATATACAGCTACCCGGGCTCAGATCTGATCCGCCAGTCCACAGCCCGCACGCAAACGAATCACAGCGAGATGGAGCGGGCTATCCAGATCCTTGACGGCTTAGTGGCGGCGGAGACGCTCACCTTGCTTGTGGCCGGCGCCCTTTTCGACGGTGTGGCACTGCGCGCACTTGGTCTTGAAGATCTTCTCGCCCGCCTTGGGGTTGCCGGGGGGAGCCTCCGAGAACGACGCCATCGCCGCCGCACGCACGCAGAGAGATCTGGAGCCGACGGAGAAGAGAAGGAAGAGGAGGCCAACTGCAACTTCTGGTTTGTCCTTTGGACTTGCGCCGAAATCGCGAGGACCCGGTTTTTCTATAGACCAAGCGCGTGGAGGCGCGGAGCGGGCGAGGCCGCGGTGGGTGCGCGGAAGTACGGAACTGCCCCTGAGGCGTGGGAGAGCTAGGGCGTGCGGAGGAGGGGCAGGTTGGGGAACGGGGAGGGCTCGAGAAGGTTTCCGTGGCTTGGAGAAAAAGGAAAGCGTGGGCGGCGCGTGGACGGGAAGCGTGGGCGTAGGCGCCCCGTTCGGGTGGCGGCGGCCGGGTGCTAGTACGTGCCAGGGTGCTTCCTGGGCCGCGTCCCTCAGTTGGTGGGGGGGTTTGCGGTTGGTGGTTCGCCAGGTAGGCGGGAGGATCGCTACCGTCGATGGGAAGGGAACGGGCAAGCGAACGGTCCAGATCAGTTCGCGGATTAAAATCTGTTAGAAAAGCGCACCACGTGCCACACGAATCAGCCAACCTTTTCATGGAAAACAACTTTCATGGATGACACAACACCAGGAAAATCCCAAAGCTTTTTCATCAGATTTCAACTTCTAACGGGATCGCCGCTATTAACAAGGGCTTGCAATCAGTTCAGCAAGAAACGTGCAGGGTAAGCACAGGCATACAGATAGCAAAGCTGCAAAGGATCAATAAATTGGCAGCTCCGGCATTCTACCTGCCTGCAAACCCTGGGGATAGTTTCCGGGTCGATATTCTTCAGCTAAAGCTCCAATTATTTCAGGTATGTACAATGTTCTAGTTAAATCCGGGATGTAAAAAACTACGATGCCATTAGACATTAGTGGATATGATACACGTACCTACATACACTACTACGGTTACTCTAACACAGGTGACAAGAGTGGTGGTAACTGGTAAGTTACAAAAGATAACATTCCACATTGCTAGCTTGGGTGCGGCTTCTAGGTCACGTCAGACGCTTCATTTTCCCTTCACAGCTTCAGAGTTATGCTGCAGGATCATTCCTAGATACTGGGTTAGTGCCAGTGTGGAGTTGAGGCCCTGCATTGGACCAAAGAGATGGTGTAAGCTGGAATGCATAGAAATGCACGCAAGAAGATTAAAGTCACAGTGGAACATGGTTTTGCTGCAGACAGTATCCGTTGCTGATTATCAATCACTTACTTTGGCTTTCTTCCAACAGCAGGCAAATTGCTGGCATTCAGCTTCCTCTCGAAGCAAGATGGTCGGCGCAGAGGAGGTGGCGGCGGCGGAGGCTGAAAAATCAAGTGAGCAAAAGTCAATTACAGTTTCAAGTTACAGGCTTCAAAATTGTGCGTCCAATCATGAATGCTTCATTGTTTTGCAAATCCGAGTGATTGTTATGCAGTGAAAAGGATAAAAGCTCGCACCGCAGGGGCCCTTGTCTTTACACTTCCAGTCGGTGAAGGAGTCATGTTATTTGATTTATATGCTTGAGCCCGTACTCCCTCACGCAAACCCTACAAAAAGATATTCTACATAAATTAGCACACCGGTGAACAGCCAGTGTCTCCAATAAGATAATTCCAGGTATGCACCTGCTTACGCTAACCAGCTACCAGTTTTGGACCCCAGTTCTTGTCAGGCTGTGGATTTTCTATTTCAATGCAAAATTCTATATATTTCAATCGATGTTGATTACATTTAGGGAAGTATTACTGTATTTGGGATGAAAAGGCCAGGGCTTTGAAAGGCAGAACCGGACCATTTCAGGTTTACCAGTCAGTTACTGGAAGTGGCAGATTTCACAACCATAGCTAATACTAGCACGAGGTCCCGTTCATGAAAAGTTCTAGACTGAGAAGAAGCTGGAAACCACAATTACATATCCCAGAATTAGGTGCACACTAGTTTTCAGAATGAGCCTACCCTTTGCATAATGTAATGGCAACAGTTCAGCCTTTTTGTTCCAGGGCTTATCAGTTATCTATACTGTTATACTCAGGCTTATCAGAGTAATGTATGTGAAATATAGAAGCATTTAGGATACAGACAAAACAGATCATATTGTTAACTTAAACACTGCAGACTCGCATGTATGTATATGTTGGACCAACAGCACAAAAGGAAAAGAAGTTTCTCACCTCCTTGTTTGACTTTCTGGAATTTTCTAGGCCACGGTCATCTCTAACATTGGAAGTCAGCATTTTCCTTGTAGGCAAGTTAAAAGGGCTGAAAAATAAGATGCAGTGGTTAGAGAAATTGAATTAATCCAATTTTGAAAACCAGAGCACTCCAGACCCCTAGTACAATTGTTCTGAAAAAAGCCCCCTGAGAATTAGCACCTCTTTTGCGTCCAATCCACTTGAAATTCCACCCTTTCTTTCGCATAGCTGTCAGACAATACAAAAAATAGCAATTAAATCTCGATGCAAGTTCTTTAATCAAGCTTCCCAGAAAAAGTTTGTAACAACAACCTTATGTTTTCCAGCTTTCTACTTTTAACAATGCTGGGAGTCATTGCCTTTTCAGGAGTACCCTGCACGAGAAACAGAGAGGAAACAATAATTCACAATGACAAAGTCTGATGTCTTTTGAAATGGCTGAAAAATAAATCTGCTGTATTTCTGTATTTTAGAATAGAATTAACATATTTATGCAATATATTGAGAGAACATACTTCTTTTGCCATAGCACCCTTTGAATAGCTTGCCATTGCTCTTGACTCGATAGGTGTTTTTGGATTTGGTTTCATTGTACTTCTGTTGGCTATAGGGCGCCTTTCTCCAGTAGAAGGGCGCTGCGGGGTGGAAATGTCACCTTTTCTAGTGAGGCATCTATCTGGAGTCAAAGGCCAACGTGAGGTGGCAACATTAGTTTGCTTCAGTGTAGTCTCTCTGTTAACAGGGCGTCTATCAGGAGTAGAAGGCCTGTGCGGTGGAGCATGCTTTGGTTCAGTATCTCTAACAACGGTCCGCTTCTCAGCAGTAGAAGGCCTGTATGGTGAACCATGCTTCAGTGCAACATCTCTAGCAATGGGGCGCCTCTCGGCAGTAGAAGGCCTGCATGGCGGAGCTACAGTGGCATGCTTTGATGCAATGTCTCTAACAATTGGGCGCCTCTCGGCAGTAGAAGGACGGCACAGGATGACAATATCAGCATGCTTCTGTGCACCTTCTCTAGTGATAGGGTGCTGTTTGACAGCAGATGGCTGACATGAGGTGGAAATACCAACATGCTTTGTGGCCATATCTCTGTTGCTAGTGTGCCTTTCCCCAGTAGAGGGTCTATGTGGGCTAGCAACGCTGAAATGCTTTGGAGCTGACTCTTTGGTGATAGGGCGCCTGCCAGCAGTAGAAGGTCGATGTGGGGTAGCAGTGTTTGATAGCTTTGGGGTTGACTCTTTGGTGACAGGGCGCTTGTTGGCAGTAGAAGGTCGGCGTGGAGTAGCAATGTTGCATTGCTTTGGTGCTGATTCTTTGGTCATAGGACGCCTGTCGGCGGTAGAAGGTCGACGTGGGGTAGCATTGCCGGCATGCTTTAGTGCCGATTCTCTGGTGGCAGGGCGTCTTTCAGAAGTAGAAGGCCGGCATGGAGTGATAACTTCAGTAGGCTTCCTTGAAGCATCTCTGGTGACAGGACGCTGATCTCTGGTAGAGGGCCGTTGTGATGCTGCTGAGGAAGGTCTTCTTAAACCTGTAATGCCACTTCTTGCTGTGGTGCCAATCAAATTGCTGGTTGCTTCTCTTGGCCTTCGCAGTGAATGGATACTTTCTGGCTTTACCATCTGGTTTATCACACTGGGCTTGCCTGAACCAAGTCCCTGAAATTATTCAAAAACAGCTTATAACTTCATGAAAAATGTACAGGTTTCAGGCCATATAATAAACACAAAACATATATGTATGCCTAAAGATAGCAGGAAATTGAAGATGATTCAAATAGAGATGGTCTAACTTATGCATTCTAGCCCTATAGTCTCATTGAAAAAGGGGGGGAATTTTTAATGTCTTGCACTCTAAGGTGGATGTTATAACGGGGTCCGGTACAATCGTCTACTTGCTAGAAAACAAAACACGCGCAGATTGCAACAATGAACAAGATGAAAATATGACCAAAGCCAATGTGCAAATACCTTAGTAACAATTGTGTGATCAGAAACATTACTAGAAGTCATCTTGATAGTCTTTGGAATTATTTTTGAAGCCTGACCAATCCGAGAGTCTTTCTCAGTTATTCTCTTAGGAGATATCATAATCTCATGGGCCATTCCAGGATTATCTTGGCTGGAATTAGCATCTTTGCCGCTAACATCTCCCCTCATTTGTTTGCCAATTTGCTGCAAGCCACCAACTGGTGAAGAATGAGTAGACACAGGAGTTTCATTAACTAAGCTCTCATTCTCGTGATAACCATAGGATTCCATTTCATTCTCAAATGTGGTTGCAGTTGTCGTCTGCTCCATGGAATCATCAACAGGTGTTCCAGATTCAGTCGGAGCTCCATGGTCTGCAGCTGGTTCATATTCTCCTGTTTGACTAGAATTGCTGCCATCACCACTGTACTCCAAATGAAGTTCAGTTTGCTGGTTCTGTTGCTGTAAAGCCTTGAGCTCCCTAATCCTCTTAAAGTATTCTTCAAAGTATGCTTTCTTCTTAGCAACTAATCCATTGAACTTTCCAAACTCCTCATGACGCCTGTCATTGGTAAATACAGACCACTTCTCCCATTCTAACGATTCCAAGTCAAATCTTCCAAATGATATGGAACCATGACCAAACACTTGTGATGTTCCCTAAAGGAAGAAAAAGCACCAGGATTAAGGAAGTGTGAGAATATCAACAGACAATATAATTACATAGAAAAAAAATGCAATAACAGCTTCTAAGGGACTTTTTGGGTTAACACCACTTACTAGTAAACCAGTACAGACAAGGTAATGGTAGTTACCACGGATTCTGGAAGTCTTAGCAACTTCTAATACACTGGCACATAGGTCTACAGTAATATTATTAATCATTGCCTTAAATGGATTTTTATGACATAAGGTCCCTCAGGCAGACACATGGCTAATAGTAATTGCCATAGAAGCTCTAGCAATTTCTGTCACTTCAGGTAAAGTCACTGGCTGTACATTATACTTGGCAAAAAAAAAATAATGAAAGAGAGATCACCTGCGAAATATCCTGCACAGAAGTTTCCTCCTGTGACCATGCAAAAAAGTTTTGATTGACTTCAGTGGCCATCTTATATTGTGTAGCTAATTCATAATTGTTGGGCAAACTTTACTTGTAAACCCTGCAAAATTAAACAAAACATGTTCATGTATAGAGCCACAATTGAGGTTACATTTTGACAACAAAGCAGAACATCACTGGAAAAGGTTGTTCAGCATTTTAAGCAATACTTGGTCAAACAATGGAAAATCTCTGAATGCAACCTATAACCCTGGTGTGTGGTGTGAGCCCAACTTGTGACTTTAAGAGCAAGAACAAGCAGTGTCTCGCAAAGAAAAATGGAATCCTAGTGTAGCTATTTCAACAGGACCAACAGAATTCATAAACGCTGTCAGGACGCACTGACAATGATATAAGCTCCCCCAGTACACTATTTCGGAATCAATAATTTCGCATCACAGCAAACTAATACGTGATGGGGTCAGGAGCTCATGATCAATTCCAAATTTCCAACCACACATGGGACCATTAGCATCAGTCTCGCCGCACCTACCCTCAGATATCAACACTTCACCAACACGGTATTCTAGCACTACATATGCCAAGCAGTTAGACCAGTAAATATCAGTAGTACTAACTAGGACAAGCATGGGACAGCAACACTGCAAGGTAGGGGAAGGATGCAATGAGGAAAAGTGCGCCATCCTTAAAAAAATCAGAAATGAATCATGTCGCCGTAAACAAGCTAATTCTTGATATCTAAACGTCTGATATAGTGATATATTGAAAGGGTGCTCAGTAGAAATAAAAATAATAAAAATCTGCAAAGAACTAGTACAACTCAAACCGCGACAGGGCTGAAATTCTCAAGTATTCTTTACATACTCCGTAATTTGGAGTTAGTGGAATCGGGAAACAAAAAAATATCTGCAAAACAAGAAATTTTTAAACGGCAAATAGCAAAATTCACGCCCCGTATTCTGCTCTTTCATTAGTGGCAAAAGAAAATTAGGAAAGAAGGAAATAAAAAAACATGAGAAACTACCATAGTCAGAACTAGGAAATAAATCTTTCCGGAAAAAAACATCACAGGAAAGAGAAGCTAGTAAGGAAGAGCAAGAGAACCGCAAGAAAGGGGATTCAAGGAACGCGGCAGAGCACATGAAATTACAAGCAAATCCAGCGGCATTGCGGAATTTCTCAGAGCTGCCAACGCCTAACCACCGCCAACCTCCCGAGGCGACACCTCCCGCACGAATCTGCCCCAAAAACCCGACCAAGAAACTACTAACAGCACGGTTTCCCCCACTCCCAAACCCAGCCAAGAACCAAGCAGGAGCGGACGGGCCAAAAGCAAACTAGCATACCTGGAACCGCTGATCACCACCCGGCCGCCAACGCATCGGATCCGGCGTGGTGAGGCGCGGCGCGTCCCTCTCCCCCAGATCCGGGCATAAGCCAGAGAACAGCCCCGCCCGCGGCCTCCTGCAGCCCCAGCCCGGTGGAGCTCTCCACCGCCGCCGGTGGTTCCTTCCTCGCGACTGGGATTCCTTCCTTGCTCGCGCCCAGCACGCCGGATTTAGGTGCGGATTGGCGAGGCGGTGTGAGCGCGAAGTTACTACTGGTAGAGTGAGCCAGACACTGCCTGCGCTTTGGTTGGGTGGTGCGGCAGGAGACGACGCTCGGGAGAAAAGGCTGGAGCCTGGAGCAGAGTTTGGCCCCGCGGAGGCGGAGAGGAAGAAAACAAAGGTTTAAAATGCGTGACAGCAGATGAAAAGAACATTTGTTCGGAGAAAAATGATAGTTGGTTCTTGATTTGTTAAAGAAAAGGCGTGCGCATAAAAGGCAAATCCCAGTGCAGTTTTGGCCGTTCAAAATTCGATTCATAGATAGATAGATAGATGTAGATAATGTGGGGTGCACTGTGATATAATAGTGTGCTCCGCTACACTTAAAATTAGCGCTTTTAGCTTTCTTTTTTCCTGGTGCGCTTCTTTTAACATTGCTCTAAACGCTTTTTTGGCACTTTTTCAACATCTAGTGAGATTCATTCAGGCTTTCTTCTAAACGATGAGGCATTTTTTTTTTCTCAATTGAAAACCATAACCATTTATGTCTTTGCACAGCATGGTCTTCACTATATATGACATTTAGGCTATCCTGCTCTCTTGAGCCTTGAGCGCCCACAGTCCACATATTACAGATATGATAATGAGATGAGAATGAGATGGCTACGCGCGCATGGACCACGCTAACTACAGAATACAGATGGAGGACGTAATTTGGCCCTAATCTGCTCCTGTACCAAATTTCAGGCTCCGCTGCTGCTGTCCGCGTATCGTTAGGACGTTAACTACAGGGTTGGCCATGCCGCGCGCGCAGTGAATACGCCCACGTGCACACGCGCGTAGCGTTATACTACTACGGTGGTGGTGCGGCGGCCGGCGCGGGGGTCACGGACGGGCTGGATGGACGTTAGCTTTGCCCCTGTGTTCTCTAAAAATAGCCAAAGGGAGAGACCGAGAGATGCTCTTAGCATGTCACGTGGCCTTTGCTAAGCCTACTACCGTACGTGCCACGCTGACGATTGGTTTAATTCATTAGAAGCATCTCTAGGAGTAGATTGCTGAACGAGACCATGAAGAGCATCACCATCATGATGGTTGCCCCCAAAGACCGAGCCGTTGCAAATTAAGGGTGTGTTTGGTTGGGCTCTGGCTTTTGGAAAAGCTGCTGTGAGCTGTGGGCTGTGGAAAAGCAGCTGTGAGAAAGCAGCTGTGGGAAAAGCAGAAGACCGTTTGGTTAGAGAAGCTGTGAAACTGTAGGCTGTGTAAGAAATACCTGTAATGTCCCTAAAGGTCTATGAGTGTGTTTATATGCAAATTGCTCATAACAAAATAAATTTTATATATTTTCCATCCATTAAAGTGATTGGTCCACATAAAGTTCTATATAAGGACGCCATCCTTCAACATGGATGAGCAGGGAGCGGCGGACAGCGGGCCGGCGGCTGGCAACCGGGGCCGACAGGCGGCGGGGTGCGGCGGCCGGGGTCGTCGGACGGCGGCCGTCCGGGGGGGGGGGGGGGGACCGGCGGCCGGGGGCGTCCGGCCCGCGGCCGTCCCGGGGGCGGGGCGGGGCGAGCGGCCGGGGGCGCTGGGAAACGGGCTGGCGACCCAGGGCGGCGGACGGCGGGGTGCCGCCGGCGGTGGGCGGCGGGCGGCGGGGTGCGGGCGGACGGACGCATCGAGAGAAATAAATCAGGGTAAAAAATGAATCGTTACCTTTATAATCAGTGGCAGGTGGGTAATTTTTTACCCCAAAAGCACTTGAAAGCAGGGGAAAGGTGCTTTTGATTTTGTACTAGAGCAAAAGTAGCTTTTGGGCAAAAGCACGTAGAGATTTTAGGCCCTTTGGTTGGCTTTTGGCTTTTGCAAAAGCAAAAGCAGGTTGGAAAGCCCAACCAAAGGCACCCTAAAAGCATCATTGCTTTCTCCTTTTCTTTTTCTCTTTTTTTACTAACTGAACAGGGCCAGCCCCTTGTTGCTAATGATAACAATGAGAAAAACGATGGGGAAAGTGACGGTGCTTGACACTTATTAAGAGACCGTACAGGGCTCGGGGTACTAGCTCGGATATCGCCGGATGGGACAGGCGCCGCTCACATGGTTTGGCAAATGGGCGGGCAATCATAAAGTTCATAACGATGCACGGCATGGCGATTAACCAGTGAACCATATGCAGCCTGATCTTGGAATCGATACCATGGAGGACAAGTGTGATATCTGATATCTCAGCTCGTGCCTCATGGTCATGGGCTCATGGCATGGCCCAGCCAAACTGATCGACAAGAGCGGCACGCTGGTGGTCACCATAAATAAACCTGAACAACCTAGTTTCCCCGAAAAACAGCGCATTTGTTTGTTTCCCAGAGAAAAGAAAACAGCGCATGTTGGGCTGGGCCCGTCGCAGCCCGCTGACCTGTCCACCCACATCCCATCGTCGTCAGTCATGAGGCATCATTGTCAGTGGGCCGGAGGCCCAAAATAACCACCACGTACGTACTCCAGTCACCTACAAATAATAAATGTACGAGACAACAACGACGCATTACCGTACATATACGGCCACAGTCGCTCGGTAGTAACCGCAATGGCGATGTACGTGTGCGCCGTATGCATGCGGAGATACGCTGCGCCGTAGACGGCTGGCCGCGCATGCACGTACGTGGACATCATCTCAACAACATGGTCGTCGCGTTTGACTTCCTTGACGGCACCCACCGCCATGTCGTACTTACGTGTTGACATTCAACATGATTTTTCTCATAATTTTAAAATTTTCCTAACATTTATTTTCTTGACAGGAAACTTAGTATAGGAAAATAATTAGTTGTTTTTCTAAATTAAATAAGATTGTACTATGTGTGTTGCATTCATGCCAATGCGTCTTGGTGTTTCATGAGTGCAAAAGATTTCAAAATGCGCTTAGACAACGATCAGGTTCTTCTAAGATTTTCCAGCTTTTTCTGGATTTCATTCTCATTTTTCTATAGCTAAATCTGTTTATTAGAGGGCTCTAATTTCTTTTTCACAAGCTCCAAATATCTTATTTGGACTCCTTGTGTCCCAGACTATCTCTACGAATTCTCCTGGATTTTTTAGGATTTTTAGAGCATTTTTTGTGGTTTAAATGAATTAGCTTTATCTGGATTTTTCTTTACACGGGAAATTACTTCTGAAAATAAAAATAAAAGAAAACCTAAACCTACCCTTTTGGGCCGAGCCTGCACCCACGAGCCCAACCCGTGGCCCAGCTCTCCCATTTGGGCCCAGCGGCTAGGCAACCGCCTCGACGCACGCCAGCGCCGCCGCCTCCTTGGCATGCGCGCCTATAAAAGTCAAGACCCTGGCCGAGCCCTGCGCCCTCCTGATGCTCGCCTCACCCAACGCCGCCTCGTCGTCCTTGCTCAAGCGCCGCTGTTGCCCGCATCCGCTGGAGCTCGAAGCTGCCGTCGGCCGATTTCACCGCACTTGGGCGTCGCCGAAGCAAGCCAGCGCCTCCACGAGATCCGTGACGTCGAGCCGCACCATCTCCACCGTTCCTCGTTGCTGCTCCACCACCGGTAGAGCTCCGCCGCGAGAAGCTTGAGCTGGCCACCATCGTCCTCATCCGCCGCCAGTATCTGTCGTCTCCGACCGCCTCCAACCCCGGTGAGCACACCTCCGAACTCCCGTCAACCTCCTCTCTCCAATGCGCCACCCGCCTGAGCCTCTCGCTGCCCGGAGCACCAGCAATTTCGCCACCCAGAGCCACCCGTCGGCCATGGGAGCAAACCTCTGAGCTTTTGCATCTAGGCCCCTGAGGAAAGCTGCAACGATTAGATTAGTTTTTGTGTCTTGCAAGTTTCTCGGGAACCCCCTAAACCTCTTGGATCCTTGCAACCGAGACCTAGCCCTATCCTTTTGCAGATCTAACCCTAAGGATTCATCTATTCGCAGTGACTATTCACTGAGTCTAGAGTTTCTTCTCTACTAGCCCTTGAAGTATATGGTTAATCACGAATAGATCCCTAGAACCTTTAGATGAACGTAGATCTCGCGTTTTGTATCCGTTTAATCTTGTTCTTGTTGCGTTAGATTCATGCTGAAACTACATGTTAGAAGCATGTTTTAATCATGTTATGTGTTTTGAAATTTATTTAATATTAATATGATTAATTGCTTATGCACTTGTTTCCTAATTAAAAGATAACTAAGATCTTTACCTCGCTTTTCTTAATTAAATGTCCATATGATTAATACTTATTGAATTAGTTTTTTAATAAAATCTAATTAGAGCTACACTTCGATTTTTCATAATAATATTCAATTGATTAATGTTTGTTCAATTTGCTTTCTAAATAAAAGTTACATAAGTTATATCTCGAGTTTTCTTAATTAAATTTTAATTTGGTTGTATATACATATAAATGTGTTTTTAATTTGGTTAGTTCTAAAGTTATGCTCTTAGATGTTCCCACATATGTTAATTTTTCAAAATTAACTGTTCAAAGTGGTATAAGCTATACATGAACATTGTAACTAAAATTTGACTAAGCTTTGCTTCATGTTTTCAAAATATAAATATAACATGAGTTAATTCTAACCTAGGATATTTATCTGAGGTATCATCTATATTGATTTCTAAATTTAAAATATATGAAGCACATAATTCTTTTCATTTATGAACCTAAATCTTCGATAGTGTATCTTCTCAACCAAAGCTTCATTTTAGTCGGTTCTTGCTGTGTTAATCTTCTAATCGTAAGGTATAGTTTAGCAACGTTGTTTCACCATGTTTCATGTTTTTTGATAATAAATATGATATTAATTTTGATTAATACTTATTTACTCATCTTTTCTAATTAAAAGCTAATTAGGTTCATACATCGGTATTCTTTAAGCAAGTGTTAATATGATTAATATCGACATAAATGAGTTCATAATTATAACATGTTTTAGTTTAATGCGACATATAAAATTATCGATCAGATATTATTGCATATAGTTTATTTTTTAAAGTTAAATGTTTAAATGGCATAATTTGTACATGAATATTTATAAATAAAAGTTGGCTAGGTTTTACATCATCTTTTCAGATACAAATATAATTTGAATTAACTCTCACTTAGGGTATTTTCTAAAAGTATCCTTTACATGTGTTTTCTAAATAAAAATAAATGCAGGATATAGCTTTTGTCTTTTCCTTTACAACTAAAGTTTCTCGTGTGTATTCAACGATAGCATTGTTCTTAGTGTTTCACGCGCCTTTGTGATCCTAGAATCAAGCCCTATCCTTTCGTACGCTCTTTTAAAGCTTTTCTCTTTGATTGGTGTATTGTTCTTAGTTGTGTTTGTTTGCTTTGTATGCTTGTGCTGGTGATTGCTTCGAGTAGAAGGATTATTGTTTGAAAGCTTTGAAGATTAAGAGAGCAAGAGCTAAAGAGCAGTAAAAATAACTTTTCTTTGGAGAAAGGCAAGTGTCCTTAACCATCCTTCTATCTATGCTTATTTACAAAATACCGTACATAAATTGAAACATGGAGAACCACCTAGGAAAACAGTGTAACCACAAGAACTACATGGCTCTAGTCTTGGCTAATTAATTAGAGACTCTAGTTTGAAGCAGTCTTGCCGAAAGGTCAAAAGGGCGGCGACAGATGGGGTATAACCTGGCCCTCAGACTAATCTGCTCTATGGTAGCTTCGTAGTCTTGAGAGAGGTTTATGCTCTGCTACTGATCCGAAAACCTTAGCATGCTACTTCTTATTAGGGAATCTCTGTAAAGGCCTCGTAGCGTCCCCATGCAATCACACATCAGTACTGTGATAAGTGTCGGTGTTTAGACCCGGCAACCTACCGAGGGGGTACCCGAGGTAGTGTTTTATGCATGGGGCTCGCCGAGATCAGGAACTCGAAGGTGAACTCGAACACACGATTTAAACAGGTTCAGGCCATTTATGTCATGTAATACCTTACGTCCTGTGTGTTGGTTGGATTGTATTGATTGATGTTGTTTGGAGGGGATCACTACCTCACCTTATATTGCTAGGGGCAGCGTTACAGGTCGATTATTTACGAGAGTACTGGTCGGATTCGACTAGTCCTACTCTAATTGCTACGAGTAGTTTCCTAATCCTCAACTAGTTCTTTTCCTCCACGTAGACTACGTCGTCCTGCACCGTAGTCTCCATGTCTGACATGTCTTGGTGTACAGCCCCGTATCTAGGACTGGTGGGCCCATAGATGTATGGCCGACAATAAGTACCTACTTTTGCACAGCATGGTTGGGTCTAAAGTTCTTCTGAACTTTTACGCGACTTGTGGTGAAAGTGTACAACCTCGCAGAATGTCTAAAACTGATATATTAGTCGTGCTCATGGTCAAAAGCGGCCTGGACCCTCACATGATTAATAAACTTGAAGGTGGACTTAAATTGTTATTTATTTCTTGTGGCCTTGCTGAGTACCAACCATAAGTGTACTCACCCTTACTTACTGCTGCTCAGAAGAGGAAGGTGTGTGAAGTTTTCTGAAGATGATACTAAGTTCTAGGCGTACACAACCCCCAATCGATTGCCTGTGAAGTTTGGAGTTTCCGTTTCCAGGATTAAGCTGTACATCTCTGATAGACTCGTAAGTCATTATTTATATTTTTTAACGTAATATTGTTACTGTTATTCACTGATAACGTCACTATATGTATGAAACTAAATCCTAACATACATGTAGATAGCATTAATTTTGTTTTAAAACCGGGTGTGACAAGTTCCAAGCCGACGTGGGCGCCCATCAACCTCATTTCGTAGCAAGGCTGAGGCACGAAGACTGAGCTTTGACAATTGACATCCTACTACTCGGGTAGCCTCGCGCGTACCTGTATCTTTCTCGCTCAACATGATGGATAACGCGATGGTAGGGCATCATGGCGCGCGATCACATGTTCCATACATTTACTTGGCAATTGTGGATTCTTCTTTCTTCTTTTGAGAGAGAAGATATGGTATGGTAATTGTAGCTCTGATCCCTGCCAGTAGTAAGGTCCTGTTTGGTAGAGCTTCAGCTTCTCATAAAACGGCTTCGGCTTCGGCTTCGGCTTCTTCGGTGGAGTGGCTTTTTTAGTGAAGCTGAAGCCGTTTTGCAAAATGTTTGGTAAAACGGCTTCTCAATGGCAATATATGTAATTTTATGATCACTTAATGCTTGGAGAGAGAGGAGAAGCCGGTGAAGCCACTTTTTTCGGCTTCTCATCTCTAGTGTAAGCCGTTTTGCGGCTTCTCCCCGGCTTTGGTGGTAAAGCCGTTTTGAAATTGCCCCTTTGGTAGGGCTTCACCAAAAGCCGGTGGAGAAGCACTTTGAGAAGTCCTACCAAACGGGGCCTAAATGTTTGAATAGTTGTGCACTTGTGCTGAAGGATTCAGTGCATGCCTTGTTGGTGGTTATATATCATTTATCACAGCTCTCAGTCTTCGTGCCGACTTGCGGCCAGTGCAACAATATCAGGGGTTGCCTGTTTGGAAAGTCAGAGGAGGAGTGTCCCAGAAAACATTAGTCAGATGGGTCATGGGTGCGTGTACAGGTGGCTCTGGTATGCACGGCGTCGAGTCAACAATCAGCAGGCGGCTCCACTCGGACCGATCAATTTGCCATGTGAATAATGGTTCCGTGCCTTCTTCCGCAAAACCCGTGTTCCTCTGGTCCGGTCCTTTCTCCTACAAACGCTCTCCGATCGTCAAAACCAGCATGAGCCTCATCATGGTCTTTCTTTTCGAAGGATAAAAAGCGGAATGAGATATATCGCTATCGTAGTCTACTTTGGTCTTCTTCACAGGAGCACACTTTGATCGACTGGATGCACGTCCCTTGAAAATTGAAAACGTGGCATTTTTTCGAAAAGAAGAATCAATACAAACGCTAAAGTTAAGATAAGTGGTGTATAACATGTGAGTGCCTAATCTTTTGTCATGCATGTTACGACCAATTCACGTCACTACGTCAGAATTGATTTGTGCTAGCATAGAAAATTTAGCATGCTGGTGGACGTGATTGGCACCCGCCAGCACAAAACTTTCTTAGACTAGATCCATATGTTGATATGCTTATGCCGTGAGCGACATCACCATTTTGGGTGCGTGCTTTTGTTGCCGCTCTAACTGCTCTATCAAGTTGTTGCCGTGCCCCTCTCATCACGCTCCCAAAAGGTCTTCCGGATGGCGTTCCTGGTAACTAGTAACCATCATCACCGCTGTCCGTCCCTACTCTTCGCGGGATTTGATCGCCTAAGCACGCCGGTGATGAAAAATTTCCACATGTCAACTCCATTGAAATGAGCCCTGCTAATTTAAATCCCGTGCAATTAAAGAAGATTTTTTCGAACACATAATTAAAGAACATGGAGCGCGTCAAATTAATGGCATGTAATGTCAACTGCATGCAGTCTAGAAGCTCGTTGGCTACCCTAGCTAGTGCCCTCACGTAGTCACGTGCATGGTTTACCATCCCTCCCCCGGGTCTCGCCTCGATATTTTAATTGTTATCCGACCCGGAGAATTGAAGGAAGGTCAACTCCCCCCGCGCGCTGACTTCCCGAGAGGCACACCTATAAATACACTCGCGTCGCTCGTGTAGTCATGTGCACACCGCCAAAACCCCACGGACCAGGCACACCAAGCAAAGGAGGCAAGAGGGCGACTGGTGTCTGGTGGTCGGTCGGTCAGCCTGACTTCCTGAGCATCGACGACGACGATGAGCCGTGCGGCGAGCGGCGGCGGCGGGAGAGGGGCGGAGCGGCGGTGCCGGTACCGGGGCGTGCGGCGGCGGGCGTGGGGGAAGTGGGTGTCGGAGATCCGGGTGCCGGGGACGCGGGAGCGCTTGTGGCTGGGGTCCTACGCCGCCCCCGAGGCCGCCGCCGTCGCGCACGACGCCGCCGCGTGCCTCCTCCGCGGCCTCGCGGGCGCCGCCGCCGCGGGCCACCTCAACTTCCCCGAGCGCGCCGCGTGCTACGCCGCCCACCGCGGCGGCCGCGCGACGCAGCCGCCCCTGTCGCCGCGCTCCGTGCAGCGCGTGGCATCCGACGCCGGCATGGCCGCCGACGCGCAGCTCGTCGACGCGCGGGCCGCTCTGCCGTCGCCGTCGCCGCCCGTCAGGGCCGCCGTTGGCACCACGGCTGGCGCTGCTAGCGTCGGCATTGGCGCCGCGCGAGGTGGCGAAGGCGCAACTGCGCAAGGCGCGGCGTATGCGCCGGCGCCGCCGTATAGCAACTGCAGTAGTGGTAGTAGCAGTACGTATTGGTCCACGCCGAGCGCGGGCGGCGGGAGCAGAAGCTCGAGCGCCGGCAGTGACCAGCTGCTGGTTTATGGGGATATAAGCATAGATGACATAGAAATCCTGATGTAATTCGGCAGTAGCGCAAGAAAAAAAATAGTTATTGATTTTGATGAATTTCGCATGCACCACTTTGGTGATATTAAGAGAAATGGATGGGGATTATTTTTTGTTGCGGAAAAATTCACGGTTTGATCAAGTTTACATGTACCATTTCGATGAAATTAAGAAAAATGAAAGAATTATTATTAGAAAAAAAATTCTCAAGTATTGCAAAAGTGTGACATTCATCCTTTTATATTTCATTTGGTGCAATAACTAACTAAATATGTGCACTTACTATCTCCACCTCGGCTTAACAATGGTGTAGTATCATATAAGAGCGGTTTAGACCATGTTATCATCCGGCTATTCACTGCTTAGCCACGTCTTATGTTGAGTGGATCGTTGTAATAGTTCAATGCGAATTGATATCATTAATTTCACCTTACAAATTTGCGATAGCCAATTTAGATGATTCACTTAATATTTTTTATAGGCTTTATATTTTCGATAGAGCATATGCCATCGTTAACAAATGATTAGTCATATGATTGTATGGTTTAAACCGTTATTATATGGATGCTAAACCGTTATTAAGGAGGATGAATGTCATATTTTTTCTTAAGGGATTATTTTTACAAAATTTTGATAAGATTGTTTTTAGAAAAAACCCCAGATACGACAAACTTTACTGTAACGAAGGTTCTGCCCGCCTTGCCATTTGACTCCTTGACTCGAAGAGGACGGGGTAAACAAGCACGTGTTCAAGTTCAATGGCTTTGTGAGGGCACTCAGAGGAGGCTCTTCACGCCGCCGGTCAGCACAAGGAGTTTCGGTCGTCGCTCGTTATTAGTACCTTTCCGAGATGGCTAGGTCGCCTCTCGTCGTCAGGAACGAGCAGGTCCATGAATCAGATCAGATGCGTGCGTTTTGGCACGGGCAGGTTCGGACCGCCAGTTCAGCTGTCCAAAAAGGCAGCGCGCGATGCCTTTCGAGCTCGGTCTTCCACTGCTTCCGTTTGACGGAGCAGAATGTTCCAGAATCCACCCACGGCCCACGGGTTCCGGCGGCCTTGACCGCTTTCAAGGAGTAACTTTCAAGTCAGTGGTGGCGCGGCCTGCGGCCACCACACGCAGTGCCGTCGAATCCGGCCTCAACCCTGCAGGCTGCAGTGTTTGGATTGGGAACCAATTCAAAAGCATCTAATGGAAAGTTATGATTCTATTCTAATAATAACCTAACGCAAACAAAAAGAACGATATGCTAGCCAAATTCTTTACCTAATCGCTCCATTTCACGATGTTTGTCGCACCTAATGGAAAGTTAGTGGGAAATGGCCACATGCTACGACACGACTCTGTCAAACGGCAATTCTCCACAGCTCAAACGACTAAAATGTTCACATCACCAAAGCAGGGGGTGAATATATCATAGGGAAGAATATCAGTACTCGTACAAATGTAGTTCATCAAATAAACACAGGGCACAAGTGGACTAATATGGCCTTGACGCACAAATATTATGAAATGCAGCGAAATGCACTTTGCATAGCTAGAGACGTCCTTATGATATGTGATTCATCAAATGCACTATCTTCACATTCGCCACTAGCTGACATCCACGAGCAGCCGGCCATTTTATATATATATCTCAGTACAACCATCGCATAACAGTTGCTAGATGAAGCTACGGTGAGACAGGTGAATCACCCTATTGCAATTATGTACAGACTTGACCACAACTGTTATGGAAAATTACATCAAAGATGAGCAGAACATCTCCGAGCCGTCTTGCTTCGGTTTCTGGCTCAGCTCCGAGTACTGCCCTGCCCTCCCATCAGCTGCAGTATCTCGGTCCAGAGGCAAGAAGGATCACCCGCCAGCGCATCGCTGATCAGCTCCGTGCTGCAGGAAGCCACTGCCCAGTATCCCGCCCTAATCTCACCTAACAGCTGCTCATAGTCCCAGGCAGCATGCCCGACGTAGAACCTCAGGTCCTGGGTCCTGATCGCACCGCTCTTCATCAGAGCGGCAGCCTTTTCCAGGTCAGTACGGAAGCCGTAGCAGATACCTGGTATCACCTCCTCAAATCCCTTGAGACGCGAGCTGTCGTTAGTCCTCACCAGGAACATGCTCATGTCGACAGGGCCTCCGAAGAAGAGAGGGGAGTCGCCGAAAGGTGTTGCCTGGTCTCGGAGCGATGGATTAACGTGCTTGATTTTTGTGTAAAGTGGGCGGTTCAGGATGATTCCAAATGGGCCATCAAAGGTACCCCTTGAACCAAGTCTGAGAAGGAAGATGACAGTTCTTTCGAAGATGCTGTCATCATCAAGCGCCTCAGTAGCGACCAAAACACACCCTGCCTCCGGCATTGTAATTGCATGAGCCCACTTTTGAGGAAGCTGTACCGGATCTACTGAGGACGCCTTCGACTCTGTGGGAGCACTTGGATCCTCGAATAGCTCCTGATTCAGAGACAGAAGCAGAAACAGAAAGGAAATATAAGCTACGAAAGCCAGAAGGTATAAGGTTGTCCTGACCAGCTGGTGACAATTGACTCATTGCCAAAAATAATATTAAAAAAATATCCTCTGCAGCAATTTTATTAAACAATGAAAACTACCCTACACCAACGTACAAATAAATGGAAGTGATGCAAAACAAATGCTTATGTGATACAATCTTGATATAGCAGCAATTTTTGTGAGAAATGAAAATCAACTGATAGAGTGTTCCTCCCCCCCATGAAGATTGTTAGATGTGTTCCATTTGATCACCATTCTATGAAGCAAACATTGGCAATCCTAATTCTAGGACACCCTGTTGAAACAGAAGTAATATCCCTTGCAATGTGACAATGCAAGCCATTATGCTGCTATGTGCTTAACTGATAACTGGTGTATGGAGCAAATAAGCATAGAGAAATCATTCAGATATCCTGCAGATATCTACATCTAGTTACCCACCCCAAGTTGGAGCAATAATGCAATTGGTGACACTAGCTATATTCAGAGCGGCATCCTGTAGCCAGTAGCCAGTTTGTAGACAGATACTAAGGACTAACTAATACTCCCTCCGTCCCAAATTACTATTCGTTTTGACTTTTCTAGATACATAGCTTTTGTTATGTATCTAGATATATATTATGTCTAGATACGTAACAAATGCTATGTACTTAGAAAAGCCAAAACGAATAGTAATTTGGGGCGGAGGGAGCGAAATCACAAACGCCTCGATGAAAGAAATGCATTTGCATCACTTGCCACCAGTTTAAAACCTAGAGATAATCTACCAGAACTACAGATTGTACTCCTAAAAACAGACTAGGCCCACCTGTTCCCGACGCACAAGGTTTGCTCTGACATCTCGCCAGTAACTGCTGCTAGAAACATTAATCGGATCACTAGACTTTGGTTCATCGTGTGGTTTGTTCAATCCAGCAGAGGTATCCCCTTCAGGGGCAGATGCATCATCATGTCCTGCATGAGCAAAATTCATTGATCAGAATCAAGGCCAGTTAAGCATTCTATTTTTCTAGAATTCCAGGGACACGCCCGAGCTCAATTGCATTGCAAAAGAACAAAGTTCCAGTGGTTTAGCACTCATGGTTAAAGAATAGTCTCAACTGAGAGCTCATTGCTCCAGACACTGCTCATGGTTACAGAATAGCCTCAACTGAGAGCTCATTGCTCCAGACACTGCCCATGGCAGCACCAAGCACCACAGCTACAAAGCCTCACAGATTACAAGCAAAACTTCTCTTACAGAATTGTCCTTTATTCCCTCATCTCATCTCTAGCCAGGTAAGCATTCTAGTTGATGACCTTCAGTGTAATTTTGTGTAAGGGGATACTGCACCACGTAAGTGCTCTAAGTAATGTGGTCATCAAGTTCGATGATCGATCACTTGTTTCCAATATACTGGATCATGTACAAAAATAGATTGTATACCAACTAATTCGGACGTGAAGTAGGATTCACAACTGCAAGTGGGGAAAATCTATCCAAACACACACAATCAACAAGGTTTTGTCACCAAATTTTGAGCAAAATCCCACATCTGTCTCGTCAATCTCACAGAAATCTCAAGCTCCAACCCTCAATCTCATCAGCTGCTATCGAACTGGATCCACGAAAAAGCCGCGACCTGGAGTATACCACATGCTAATCGCCCAAATATCCCCAGCCCACCTTCCCAAGCCCAAGCGCAGCAATTCGAACGCATCAGGTACATCACGAGAGGGGCCTCACCGGAAGACGACGCCTTGCTCTCGGCCTCCTCGCCGTTGCCCTCGCCGCCGACGGGGCCGTCCTTCCTCCCTCCCCCCGACGCGCGCACCGCCACCAGCGGCGCCCAAGCGGCGCCGCGCCTCCAGAGCCTCCGCCCCGCCGCCGCCGGCGGCAGCGACGCGAGGGAGGGCGGCGCCGGGCGCCGCGGCGTGAGGCAGGGCCCGCCGGCCTTGGCGTTGTTGAGGGCCCACATGTCGGTGGGATGGGGGAGGCCTCGGCCGCTCCGGGGGCTCTCGGGGTCGCCGGGTCGGAGTGGAAAATGGAGGAGGCTAACGAGTGATGGATGGCTGGGCGATGAAGGCGGATTTGGCGAGTGTTGGAAGCGCCTTTCTTGTTCTCGAAAAGATCTCCAGCGAGATGAAGGCCAGATTAAGGCACGACAATGACGTCGAACAGGCCAGGGAGCAACTGCACATCTGCACAGACAGAGTTGCACATGCAGGGTAGTACGAGGTTGGACTTCGAATTAAACGTCTTGCTTAGTTGCCAAAGTTTGGAGGTGCAAAATTACAGTTATAGTACTGTAGCACACTGTAGCGTTTCGTTTGTATTTGTGAATTATTATCCAAATATTGACTAATTAGGCTTAAAAGATTCGTCTTGCAAAGTACAACAAAACTCTGCAATTAGTTTTTGATTTCGTCTACATCTAGTACTCCATGCATGTACCGTAAGTTGATGTGATAGGAAATCTTCTTTTTGCATAATGTTAAAGTTGGGAGTTTTGAGGAACTGGCCTAAGGAAAATTTTGCTTCTGAACAGTTTATCGTTTTTCCTGCTAGACTCCACCCAATATTTGTAATTTTTTCTTGATACTATTTCTTCGTGGTAATTGGCTGCAGGACAAACTATTGCCGAAGGTCGTTTTGTTTTTAATAAGAAATGTTTTTTTGCATACTTGGTCCCCCCGCAATCGAGGGTCCCACCCAAGCATATGCTTTGATTAAAGAAATGTTACCTATGTGTCAACATACTTACGAAGAGGATCTGGAGAAAAAGAGAAATAAGATGTATAATGTTTATAAGTTAATGGAAACCGTGATATTTACACCGATGGATTCAAGAAACAGTGGCTCTAGTATAAAGTTTCATGTTATAGTTAGAATTTAATTGCAAAGCACGTGATTATGAAATGAAAACCTTTAACGCTTGGTGCATATCTGAAAACATTTCTTAGTTTTGAAAATGATTTACACTAAGACCCGTTTGGATCCCTTTATTTTAAAGGAATTGGAATCTGCTTAATGGAGTAGGCTATTGTCTTAGAACGTGGCATTCCACAACTTTCCAAAGTTTAGATATAAGCCTATCTTAAATTCACGGAGGAGCTGGAAATTGATTCTATAGATCCTCGTGTGATGTTTCTAATATGCAACTTATAGCACGCTCTTCAACTCACTTCCCAGTAGCAGAAGTGCAGTACATAAATATCTCTCCCATATGACCAACAATAATATACAAATATATTCCACATATAACTATATTAGCTTAATTAATTTATATCTAAATTATGATTATTAGAATGGAATTCAATTCCAAGGATCCAAACAGGACATAAGTTTTATCTAGATGAAATTTATTTTTTTCTCCCTTCTCATAAATACTTTGCCATCTTAAATATGTCTCTAAAATAAGTTTTTGTGCAATGATTTGTGTAGAAACTGGTGTATGTGCTAGATAATGCATAAATAGTCTTTTCCCCTGTATTTGTGTGGATTTTATATGCATTTCAATTGTCGATGCATTTGACTTTTTAGTATTTTTTATTATTACATATCCACTGCACAGTACAGGTTGCCTACAACAACACACTGACCAACAGCGTCATGCAGGATACATAAAAAAAAGGTCCTCATAAAAAGTAGTGCCATCAATATTCACAACCGACCAACAAGGCAAACAGTGCCCGTGCCACACAGAAAAAAAAAACAAGGCAACAGCTCGCTCAAAAAAAAAAGGCAACAGTGCCTGTGGCACACAGAAAAAATATAAAAATGGGAACAAAAAATGCTCCCGGCGGGGCTCGAACCCGCGACCTTCGGCTCATAAGACCAACGCTCTAACCAACTGAGCTACGGGAGCTCCTGTGTCGTTCATACATAATAACTTTAATTGTATATATCTACAAGGACCACCAATCTAACAGAGTAGGTAAGTTGTGTCGCTGTCGTGCTCCATTCAAACCATTTCTAAAGAGATTTTGTCAAAAAATTGTGGTTGATGCTCTACAGCTGCAAGTATTTTTATGCTGTGCTCGATGGTCGAAATCCATGATAGTAAGCCACGGTCCAACAACTTTGTGCTTTTGTGCATGCTCATCTAGAAAAAATTGCTGTGAACCTACATCTATTGTTGTTTTTTAAATCGTTCCAGGTTTATCTAAAGAAACACGCTCGGTTCCATCCCTTGCAACATTGATGGATACCGTTGTCACCACCATGGCACCATCCTAACTCTTCTCATGTGGACTCTCGAGTTTCTCTGCCATTCGCTCATGATGTCTAGGTGCTTTACCCAACTTGCCACCTCACTAACCATCTTATCGCCAAAATCATAACCTCACCTGCTAAAGATCATTGGCTGTTGTCCACTAAAACTATAGGACAAAATAAAATATACGGTTGGTCCATAACTTGTATAGGTATCTATGACATTACAATTCACGTTCTTTTCTGTAAACTTATTAATTGTATAACCACAAGTCCAAATCATGAATGTAGAACATAATTAACTTTTTGTATGCCCATTTGCCTGTCAGTGACTCAGCTGGCCATGCTCGTCAGTGGCTCACGATTTGCGCCATCTATAAGAGTGGTAAAAAGTTGAATGCATGGGATCTAATGTGCATTTTTAATAGAATTGATCAGAACAAGTTTAAAGACCACAAGTGTGTACTCTCTACACTGCATGAAATTTTTTTCGCCCGACAAATAGGAGCCGTGTACTCTCTACCTTTATGTTACATATGCAGAGAACTAATCCCTTTGTTCTAATAAGTGCTCTTTTACAAAATTTCAAACAAAACAATGAGCATGTGAAATGTCTTATATGCCCTCTAATCAATTTATTTAGTTGGCTTTGATAGCGGAGCTGGTTTATGGATTTTTCTGGAGCCATTTAATTGTGTATGCATATGATTCGGTAAGCAACCCCTTCCGAATTGAAGAATCTCTTGTTACTCCGTACTTGTGAGGGGTGATAAAAGTTAATGCGTGAGTTTCTCTCAAGGTGGTCTAAAACGTACTCTTTTACGTGATAAACTTTAAACTCTAAAAAGCACCATTTACTTTGGGACAGAGAGGTATATAAATAAAAATGAGAAAAAATACTGTAAAAACGTAGTACAGCTCCATATCATTAAACTGGCGAACATATGGAGATAACCACACCAACCAACAAAATAACTCCACACTGATCTCCTTGATTCAGTACACAGGTAGTAGTACTACTAATTAAGAGAACACCAATGGACCAAAAACAGGACACTGGACACGCTCACAACTGGGTTCAGCTCCCTCGTACTCATGACCACCATACATCTTGTACACACTAAGTGCTTCAAAATCATGCATTAATCGACGACAACTTTGACACATGCCGTACGTCCTCGCCGTTCTACTACGGCTGCCATGCGGCGAGCTGCTGGATGTTCATGGGGTAGACGACGTCGGTGCCGCCGTTGAACGCCGCCCTGCCGAGCAGCACGTTCACCCTTTCCGTCGGGTGGAAGGCGTCCCAGAAGATGTAGGTGTTCCGGTTGAGGCACGGCCGCAGGAACGGCAGGCAGGTGATCATGCCCCGGTTCCTCCCGATGCCGCAGCACCCGCGGTCGACCACGCTGAACCCTGCACACTCGCAGACGACGACAGAGCACAACAAGTTGAGGCCCATAATGCATGATCACTCCATGAACGAATAATGTGCAGTGGCTGCCGCTGCCGATCGATCGATGGTACACGTACCGTAGGACCACGGGTTGCGGAGGACCTCGGAGATCATGGCGTAGTTGTCGACGTAGATGAACTTGGCGTTGGGCCGGTTGGCGTTGAGGCTGTTCACCATGGCCTTCACCTTGTTGTTGAAGGGGATGATGAGGTCGTCGACGTCCGGCGAGCACACGTTCCGGGGGCTCCGCGCGCGCATGTTGGGGATGCACGCCATGGACCCGACCCCGGCGATGACGAACTTGCGGGCGCCCAGTTTGTAGAGCGCGCCGAGCTGCTTGGCGTACTGCTGCACCAGCAGCGTGGAGTACTGGTCGCCGTCGTACTCGTTGCGGGTGTTGTAGTTGGGCATCAGGTAGTTGTTGAGGTAGTCGTTGCTGCCCATCCCGACGTAGAAGATGCTCCGCGCCAGCGACGGCGCCAGCTTGCCCGCGCCGCCCAGCTTCCTGCTCAGCTGGTCCAGCGTCTGCTCGAAGTTCTTGATCTGCTGGTTGAAGGGGATGCGGCCCACGAAGTTCTGCCCCGTGTTGTCCAGGATCCCCGCCGCCGCCGACGCAAAGTTCACGCCGTGGAGGGCCGCGTCCGCCGAGGAGGCCGACGGGTGGGACGGCAGCAGCGGCAGGCCCAGGAGTTGAGCTGAAGGCGATGGATACGAGTTAAGCATGGAATCACCATGAGCTTCGATCGTTCTTAGTCAGAAAATTTCTTGGATCATTGTGTAGAAAACTGCTAATTCATTGGATCAGTTGATTATTGGGTACGTGCACACAACTACGGATTACGGAGATATGGCTCCTGATTGCAGTGATATGATCTTGTGTAAGAGCCCTGTTGCTGGTAGATTCTTGGTGAGGGTACGCATTCACTGCGTGCCGTCGTATGCCTAGGGTCACATGGGAACATTGATGCCATGCACGGCGGGTGGACCAGAATGACCCGCTGAATTCAAGCTACCGTGTCTGGCGCGTGAGAGTGGAGTCAATAGCGAGTGGGGCAACAGCGTTACGTCGCCCGGGAAAAAATATGAGCCTACGTACCACTGCGACAGGCAAAAGAGGTCGGTGGCGGCAATTTACTGCGGCAAGCACTAGGTGTGTCGTGGAGTGTCTACCTAGAGTGACCTCGCTGATGAATCAATTCAGATCAGTGTGGACCATGTACAAACCACCGCTACACTGGATCTCCATGCTTAAATTAAGCTACAGCAAAGGGCCGGCCTAAACAAATGTAGGCTTCAGTGTGGCATTCCGTTACTGTTATAGTATATCAGTTGCACTATTGCTTCTTCGAGTATACCGAGAGGGCCTAACATTTGGGGCAATGGACGTATCTGGTATATCCATGGTATAGTTGCCAAAAGTTAGATACTTGTGGAATTGATGTACCTCTGTAGCTGGTTTCCTGAAAATATGTGTGTATACCCAAACAATCTTAACCTCGAATACCTGCTTTTGAGGAAATTTGCTTCAGAGGTACCATACTAAAATTCTAGCAGACTATAGGTTCTAGTTCTACAACAGATAATGGGCTCAGGGGAGGATGGTGTCTAGTGAATTGAATTGGAGAAATCTTCTGACATAACTTTACTAGATTTCTGTTTTGCCATCACAAAATAGCTTATACTGATCTGCATATGCTACCCAATTGCAAAAAATTGAGCCTTGCGTGTCATAATCCATGAACCGTCAATTCAGTGATAAAAAATAATTTCTAACTTATGTTTCTTCCTTGAGTAACTCAACTCTGAACAGTGCTCATTATATATATTGTACTGAAGCCTGTTACTTCTATTGAGAGAGGAGATACTTTAAGATGTACTGGAACTGGCATTTCGACTAAAATGTGTATGTATTATATACTACTTTTCTTGACCTCCTGCTTAGTCCTGAGAACAACTATAATGTTGCGTATGTCAAGGGAACTGCAAGATGTGTTGCCTTATCCCTTTCCCAAGCATTGTGCATTTGATCCTTAGTTTTTTTTTAATTCAGTTGCCAGTAAGCATTGTGCAAAATTCTTCTGAACTATACTTTGCAGTTGAAATTAAAGATGTTCAAGGTATCTACTCTCTACACAGTTCACTATAGCTTCTGGGTAGCTTGAGCGCACTGCACACAGGCTTGAGACCAGAGAGATCAGAGAGCTAGGAAGTAGTGGAAAATGGTAGTAGCATGCATGCATGCTCCGGCGGAGGCACGTACCGATCTCGTCGACCATGGTGTAGCCGTTGGAGAAGCGGCCGGTGGGCCCGCCGGCGAAGTCGATGCCGTAGGGCGGGTAGTTGGCCTTGGCAAGCGATTGCAGGTCGTTGTTGTTGCCGTTGTCCGTCAGCGAGTCCCCGAACACGAACATCGCCGGCACGCCCGTCGCCGTCCCCGCGGCCGCGCCCCCGCCCCCGCCGCCGCTCCCGGCTCCGAACCCGGGGAACGTTCCGTTCCATGGCGGGAACACCTGCGCCGCCGTGCCGCCGAGGGACAAGAGCAGCAGGAGGGCCGCGGCTGCCGCCATTTGACGGATGGGGTGTGGGCCGGTGGCTCGCCGGAGGGCGTAGCTTCCGGAGCAGAGGTTGAGCAGCGGTGGTGGTCAGTGAGAGTGCGTGCAGGCTGCGGTGTGGCCTGTGGCGTGTGTATATAGAGGAGGGAGAGGGGTTTTGGGTTGGTTGGTGGGTGGATGGGGGAGGGAGTAAATGCGGCACCGGGCTCCTGCTGCCATTGCTGGCATGGCGGAGTAAATGGGAGCACAGAGCTCTGCTCTTGGGGGAGCGTGCACGCTACTGCAGCGGCCATGGCGCGGTCTTGACGCGGCACAGCGAAGTGGGGCCTGTTCGGGCCTGTTCACTTCAGCTTATAAGCCGGCTGAAAAGCTGAAACGGTTGATTTGTTGTGAGAGGAAAACACTATTTGGTGGCTGATAAGCCGGCTGAATAAGCTGAAGCGAACAGGCATGATTTTGCGCTTGTCAGTCATGGGCCGGTCACGAAACGGCCCGGTTGGACTTATAAGCCAGCTGAAAAGCTGAAACGGTTGATTTGGCGTGAGAGAAAAATACTGTTCGATTGCTGATAAGCTGAAGTGAACAGGCTCAGAAAACTAACGTTCTCGAGTCGAGAGATTTGAGCTCCTCCACCACTCGATTTTTTAAAACTGCTCCCGCAGTTCCGTACATGTGTACCAACATTTTTTTTATTTTTTATTTTTAAATTTGATAGGGTTGGATTTGTAACAATATAAGTTTATAATCATAAACATAATAAAAGATAAATTAATTGTTAAAATCTAATTTGGGAGACTGTATCATATCCTACCACACGGTCCATACCTTATAAACAGGAACAGAGGTATCATATCATACCACTGGGAAATGTCTCAGGTGATAAATTAGAATTCGAGGTTGGGGGAATTGGGGTTTCAATTTGGGGTCCGATGAGCTCCAACATTCCCCGGGATTAGAGGGAGATGTTGGGCACTAGAGTAGTGCAGAGCGGTGGTGTACTAGTGTGGTGACATCAGTGGGGAAGCGGGGAGGAGATCGCCGCAAGCGAACTAGGGTCTTGTCGGAGCTCTGGATCAGTGGTCGGCGCGAATCTCTGGTGAGACCTAGCACGCCGCAGGAGGGCAAGGGAGCTCGTGGGAAGAGGAGGAGCTTTGGGAGAAGAAAACACCATGCGGTAGAAGATTAATGTGGGTGGTGCGGAGCTCCAGCAAAACTCTAGCCCTCTGCAGCGGGGTGGAGGCAAGTGGGGTGGCGGCAATGGCAATGGAGCTTGTGGGAGGAGAAGGAGCTCCGGGAAGAATAAAATATTAGGAGGTTGAAGATGAAGGAGAGGTGTCAGATGTTGATTTGATAGCCGAACAAAATCGAGCGTATAGATAATTCCGTTAGCAATGCTGTCGTTTCGGTTGTCCAACCCATTACACGCTACAAACATACTTCTAATCTCATCATTACGTCCGACATTGAGACGGTACGAGACTTTTGCTTTCAATCCGCTCTTTTTTGTCATTTTTTTTAAAAAACATGCATAGATGCTTACAAGCACGCATGTACATTCCTATAGATACACAGACACCCTGCATCTACAAGCATCTTTAAGAGGTTGTGACATCAAATCTTGAGATTCACATAGTCACCACAGGTGAGACTACCACAGGTGCCTCACGTTGACGGACATGTTGCCATAGCTGAAAGAATAACGCTATTAATTTGTGGAATAAATCGACAAAATGAGAGCAGCGTCTGTATTGAGTCGAGTACTTAAACTGAAAGGATAAGTTCCATCATGAGAAACCTAATCAATCGAGCTATGCTTAGTTCACTCAATTTCTTCCCTTTTGTGCTAACTAGATTTATGATTGGATCAGAGATTAGAGAAACACTAGTCATACTCGGATATTTTAGGGGAGTTCAATATTCTTTTTGTGGAATGCTCATTTCCCCTTTTCCTTGAAAGCTGTTGTGAAATGCTTTAATTAATGATCTATTAATATTAGAGATAATTGTAAAGGACATTTCATGAAAGGATGTGGAGCTTTCATGAAGGGGCCAACTTTATGAAAGGGTGTGGACCTTTCAAATACGGCATGATAGCTTCATAGTGTACTACCTGACTCACATTTTGCGAAAAAAGCTTACTATCAGTGGGGCCTTAGTTTTGTCTTTTTTATTTCAATTTAGTTTTTACCTAACAAGTCTAGATGAATAAAACATTTTGAGCAACCAGGTGGAACTAAGTCATACAACATATTAATTTCGGGAAAACATTACGTTCAACTTGATTACACTATGATGTTTAAGTGATGACCAAGTGCATTCATAACCGAGAATTACGGCAGTCCAGACCGATTTACATCCTATAGGAGATACCCGACTACTAGCCATGCACAACTGCGCGGGTTGCACATAACAACCTTTCGATTAGCCATACCCAAAGATTGGGAATATGACTACTTGAACCTAGGGATGCATCCCCACATGGGACCCCACGTATGGCCTGATCTCCATGTGAGTTTCAGGCTATGCCCCTGCCTTTCCACTGCACGCCAAGCATGGGTACGAAATATTCTTGATCAGAGAGCCAACTAACCTACCGGGCTTTGCTGGTCCCATACACAGTAAGCAACTAGGTAAAATCACTTGATCAAAGGTTAAGACAACGGACGGGCCTTAACCAAATTAACTTAGCAGCCAGAACTACCATCTCTAGCTTCTGTCCACATTTCCAAAATTCCAAGCTATTTTCCTTAATTAACATGTATGACAAAATTAACCTTAGAGTTGAGTAACCAAAGTTACTTAAAGGTATCTAAGCTTTTCTAAGCATAGGATAATTACTAATTAGTTGAACAGGTGGCAAAGATGTCCTCTAAACAAGGTAGGATCATGCACAAGAGTTGTTTGCAATCAACTCCTAGACTTAATGCATTCATAAGAAAACAACCAATAGATGGACTCATGAATAATAATTTCTGAAATTAGATAGACTTAAATGTACCGGGACTTGCCTTGATGCACAAAAAGGTTAGTTCCTTCAAAAAATCCTCCCTTACAAGGGATCAATTCAACCACCTCTTCGAATTCCTGAGGCTCTTCAGATAATTCCAAGAAATCCACTTCTGGAGCTTCTATGTCTACGATAGAATGCATGCATGAGTTAGAGATGCAAACTTTTTGCAATCAAAGACTATGCAACTCATCTTCATGATAAAGTTGCAAGCCAACACAAAACTACCCATAAAGATTAACCTATAATTTTAGTATCTTTAACTAATCTAGCTTAAGCATTTTCTTTTATTTAGAAAAGCATTATAAGTAATTTCTAATCTGGAAAACTTAAATCCTATGGATTAATAATTATTTGTAATTAATTAAACAATATTCAGAATTTTATTCATTTTATAAAGATTAAATATTTATTTAAATACCTCAAATAAAGGTACTAAATAAATAACAAATTTTAATTATCTTTTACTAGGGTTTAAGAATTTTAATGCATAAAGGAAAATAAAAAACCTAACAAAATTGGTTTCACTATTTTTGGACATTTCTACAAATTATAATGAATTAAATAAGAAAACTGAATTTAAATCTATTTTCCAAAACACTTAAATCATTTTCCCAAAAAACCCCTTATCCAAACTTTTCTCATGCGACCCCCTCCTACCCATAAACACTGACGCGCGGGACTCGGTCAAGGCACAGTTCCTCCACCCTTGACCGCGACACCCCCGATGGGTAGCGGCGCTAGCTCGCCGCCGGTGAGCTCGCAGGCGACGGGACCTAGCTAGGCAGACTCCCTAGGGCAGCGCGCACCTACTGGTGGGGTTCTTGGCCTGGGTGGTGGTTTGAACAGCGGCTTGCGGCAGCGGCAGCGGACTGGCAGCATGCGGCGGCGATGAAGCTTGCGGCTCACTCTACCCGACTCGCCACAACTTCCCGCATCCAAAGATGGTGTTCTAGTGGTGGTTCGCTTCACCACGACAGAGGACTGCATAGGGAGGACGGGGCGCGGCAGCGCTAGGCGGACGGCGGCGCGCAGCAGCTCGCCGGCAGCAACCCGAAAGCAACTAGCAACCCCGGCAGCTCTACCTTAGCTCTAGCAACCTAGCGCGCTCCTAAGCAGCAGCTCACCGCAGCTGGAGCAAGGCCCTCCATGGCGGCGGCCCTGGCCAACACATGGCGCACGGCGGCGCGAGCGTTCCAGCCACACCGGCTGGACTCTAAGCCAACAAGACCCACCACAACACTTCCTAGCTCACGCGTGACACCCCCAAACACCTAGACGACGCCTGGAACTCCAGCACGAGGCACTTCTACGGCGGCACCCTTACCAGCACTAGTGGCGGCCGGCCTTGGAGAAGAAAAGCGGCGGAAAGGTGATTGTGGTTCTTGGGGCTGGACGGCGGCAGTAGGGGTGGGTTCAAGAGCTCATGGTGGCGGTTCTTGGCAAGGTGAACTATTTGGGCGGTGGTGGAACGGTGGCGGAGAGCGGTAGCGTCCGGAGCAAGACGAAGAGCAGAGGACACAATGAAAATGGTGACACAGCGAAAGGATAGAGCCGGCGGCGAGAGCGGTGATTTATACAAAAATTTACCGCCTCTTGCCCGCCATGTCCTGCCTGCTTGCCTACAGCTGTGGAGCTCATCCTTGTGGCGCGTTGCACGGCGGTGCCGCGCTGGAAGACAATGGTGCCTAGCTGTTCTGCACCCGGTGCCTCCTCTGTTCCTCTCTCCTTTCTTCCCAAAAACATGAGATTTCAGCTCCAATTTGCGTCAAAAATTCAATTCAAAGCCTCGGACATTCTTTAAGCAAAGTTGTAGAGGACTCCATACTCTACATTTGATTGATTTGTCTCAAGTGCTAAAAATTGCTTCCTCTTTGTGAATTTCAGCTCCAAAGTTGAGCTAGTTTTCTGCTTCTTAACTGAATCACGCCCAACTCGATTTGGTTTCTTCGGAGATCACAAAACAGTCCATGGACCCATCTTTGAATTCAAATTCAGCCATTCAAACTCAGCTAAACTTGGCCAACAACTTGTGGAGCTTGTTAATCATATAACCAGTGTTCCATTTTGCATGCCAAGGTCCAACTTGTAGATTCAAATTCTCTCAGAAATTCAAGCCAAAAAATGCTAAATATTACTATTTTTAAAAACTGAATGGCTTTTGTCATTCAGTTTCGTCAATATTTTGACAATGCACCTCCCAACTTTGGATTCCAATTAAAACACTTAACTCAACTGCTCCTTGTCCAACAGCTACTACCAAAGACGAGTCACTTTTTAAGGATTCCATTTTGTAACTTAGAGTACAACTCTTATATAATAGATCTTTAAAAACTTCAAGCTCAACTTTGCTAAAGCTCACTGTTCTTCAAACTGAATGGCCCCTTGCCATTCAGTTTCATCAGTCAGATGGACAGCACAACTTTCCTACTTTGAGCTCCACTTAAATTACTTGAACCAAGTCACCCTTGTCCAAAAGTCACTGAAATGGGTTAACCTCAAGTTATATATTCCATTGTGCATGATCTTGCTCAGCCTCTACCTATAGAAATCTTCAAAAACTTGATCCACAGTGGGCCACTTAGCACTGATTCAGAGTCCAATGGCATTAGCCATTCAGTTTCGATAGAGAGCTCCAACAGGGTGAACTTTCAAAGTTTGAGCTCTCTTAACAATTTGAATCTTTTGAATTCTGTGGTCAATAACATGTCCAATAGATTCACTGAACATCCAAGTCCACTTGTGACTCAAGCTTTCCAAAGCTTGGATGAAAAATTCCTCTGAACTCAATTTCAAAGTTGGATATTTGTTGCTGTTTCAGACTTGGTCATTTTCAGATGATGAATAGTAGCATCAAGTTAACCACTTTGAAAGCAAATTTGAGATACTCATGACTTGAATTTGACTTCAAACTTGCTGTCTTTGAGTTCCAAATACCTTCAAGGCTTGAATTCATATTTTTGTCGCATTTCTTCGGTATTGAATCTCAAATTGGCACTTTTGGTCAAAATTTGACTGAAAGTTGACTTTAGTCATAAAATCTTCTTAGCATCCAAAGTTTTGTCATTAAACTTATAATAGCCATTCTTAAGCTTTTTTTTAACACCTGGTTGTTACATAGGTGCTGGTCCCTCTCGGTGCCCCGGATGCTGAGGAGCACGAGGAGCACGATGAGACCTGGATTGCTCCCGGGGTGGACTTGAAGAAAATCCAGTTGATTGCTGACCCTCTGGCCACCATTGAGATGGAGGCTACGGTCACAGAGATGCATTGCCGTGTAGGCGAATTCATAGAAGTAAGTCTCATTTCTTTCTTTAGTCATTGTCTTGAATATGGTACTCGTCTACTCATGCGAGTACTTTGCTTTGTGTCGTAGAAACTGATCCAGCATTCCCGAGAGAAGTTGAAGTATATCCAAGGTTATGGGGACACCATCCTAAGGGCTGAGACGCTGGAGAAGAAACTAGCCGGGAGCGGTAATATTCCTCCCGGCTACCGATGAAGTACGACGGCCAAGCCCCCCAGTATCGGAATGCTGTGCAGAAAGCCACGGAGGAAAAAGATCATTGGCAGAAGCTCAACAAAGGGTTGAGGAATCGATGCGAAGGTGAGTTGTTATACTCTTTTGTGTACGAGTACTTTCTGCACTTGAAGTTGCTGACTTGGCTTTTGCCTTTGTTCTTGCAGAGCTCACCAAGGAGAGTAAAGATTTCCAGGATCGCGCCATGGACTGGTAGAACTCGTACTAAGTTACTGATGAATATGACAAGCTGACCTCAAAGTATGAGACTCTAGAGCACAAGCTCGAGAAGGAGAAGAAGCTGCGCGTCGATGGGGAGTTCCAACTTGTTGACTTGATGACGAATGTCCGGGTGCAGCAGGCTAAGTTGGAGGTGAAAGATCTTGCTCTCAAAGAGCTAACAGAGGCCGCCCAACCCATTGCTAAAATGGTGGAGCCCCCAGAAGAGGGCGTAGAGCCGCGCCCCTTAGTAGTAATACTCAGGGAAGTATCCGATAAGATCACTGACTACATCAAGAAGATGGTAGAATCTATCTCCAAACAGTTGCTGGCCATGGTGAAGTCGTTCTACCCACAAGCTGACTTGGATCCTGTGGCAGAAGGCGTCACCGAGGATTGTTCTGATGAGCAGTTCCATCAATATCTGGAGGAGATGGCTCCTGTTGCCAAGGAAGTAGCCAGACAAATAGACCTTGAGTAGCTGCAAAAACAATTGTTGTAATATAAACGAGTTATGTCTATGTAATTTATTTGGAGTCTTGTCGCAATTTTGTTTGCTTGTCGACTTGTTTGAATCTTTACCCTGATGTTTGCTTGTGTGGTAGTCGCGAGTGTCTGTGCACAAGGCTACTCTTGTGAGCCTTTTCAGATACACTACATAGAGTATCTTTAGGATGTAACTCCTTTTTTCCAGAGTGCCAATACTCGTGTATCTAGGTATTCAAGCTCTTTAGATGAGCAGACTCTTTAGGACTTCACCATCTAGAGCCTACCTTTGCAACCTCTTTGGGTTGTTCGGGTGTTGTGCTCCGAAGCTCTAAACTGCAGATTTGTTATTACAAGCTGCAACTGGTCAGATTTGTCTAGATGAGATCTCGGGTAGTATAGATGACTCCCAAGTTGCTTGACGACTTCTTTTTGCAAAGACCATCGATGGATGAATTTTGTCTAAAGAGCTGACAAGCTCATGGCACAAGCTTGCTTTGTGCAAGTTGCTACTATCAGATGAGTTTGAATAACCTGAAAGATATGTGTCCAGACTTGTGAATACAAGCCGCGAGTTTGGTGATAGTACCCGGAGGAGCTGAATAGCTCGGTAACAGTGCTTTTTTGCAAGCTGTAAATAGGTAGAGACTAGTCTTTTGTGACAAAAAATAACTCTGCTTTATTGAATTGTAATTATACAACTAAGACCAATGGTCAATTTACATGAGTATGTAGACTATGGGAAGAATTGACACAAGTGTTCAATGTTCCACGAGTTGTCGACTTCTTCGCCGGGGAGAGTTTGGAGCCTATATGACCTAGGTCCCGTGACCTTGGAGACGATAAAAGGACCTTCCCAAGGCGAGTTTAGCTTGTGCAGCCCCTTGGTGTCTTGAATACGCTTGAGGACCATGTCGCCTGTGTTGAATGAACGTTCTTTGACGTTGCGATCGTGATAACGGTAGATTCTTTCAAGGTATCTTGCTGACTAGACGAGTGCTGCACAGTGAGCTTCTTCGAGGCTGTCTAGGTCTAGACGCCTTGTTTCTTCAGCCGCACCTTCGTCGTACTGCTCGACTACTGGAGATTTCCACATGACATCAGCGGGGAGGACGGCTTCTGATCCGTAGACTAGGATGTAGGCTGAGTACCCTGTAGGCTTGCATGGCTGTGTGCGAAGCCCCTAGAGTACATTAGGTAGCTCCTTGGGCCACTTGCCTCCTTTGGTGTTACCAATGTCATGTAGTCTCTTCTTGAGAGCTTCCAGTACCATCCCGTTGGCGCGCTCAACCTGGCTGTTGGCCCGCGGATGAGCGACAGAGACGTACCAGACGTCGATCCCGCTGTTCTCGCAGTACTCCTAGAACTCATGATTGTTGAAATTAGAGCCCAGGTCTGCGATGATGCGATTGGGGAAGCCATAGCGATGGACAATCTCATCGAGTAAGTCGAGTACTCTGTCTGCCTTCGGGCAGGTTACTGGCTTCACCTCGATCCACTTAGTGAACTTGTCGATCATCACGAGTACTCAGTTGAAGCTCCCGGGCACTGTAGGCAGAGGGCCAATCATGTCTAGCCCCTAGCATGCGAAGGGCCAGGAGGACGGTATAGTGATCAACTTATAGGCAAGGATGTGCTGCTGCTTTGCGAAAAATTGACAACCTTGGCACCGGCGGACTAGTTCTTTGGCGTCCTTGAGAGCTGTAGGCCAATAGAAGCCTACTCTGAAAGTTTTGCCCACGATCGTTCTTGAAGATGCGTGGTTGTCGCATATGCCTTTGTGAATCTCTTCCAGTATGTCCTTGCCATCTTCACGTGAGACGCACTTCATGAGTACTCCTGATGATGCGCCTTGTCTGTAGATCTTATCCCCGACTAGAACGTAGTTGTTGCCACGCGAGGAGACTTGCTCTACTTCTATCTTGTTGTGAAGCAACTTATGCTCCTTAATGTAGGCAATGAAAGGTACGCGCCAGTCTACGTCGATCATCATAACCTCCTGATCTGGCTCATTATTACCTCGATCGATGGTTTTTAAAGTTGCCAGCTCCGGTATGGATGGCTTGTGTAGTTCATGGACGAAGACCCGAGCTGGGACTTGGGCACGAGTAGATCCGAGCTCGGACAAGATGTCTGTGGCTACGTTGTTGTCACGAGACACGTGATGGAATTCCAGACCAGAGGACTTGTTCTCTAGTTTGCGTACCTCAAGGTTGTACGCATCCATGTTGTCCTTATGGCGACCCCACTCGTCATTGACTTGGTTGATGACTACCAGTGAGTTGCCGTAGACCAACAACCGCTTGATTCCTAGCGAAACTGCCAGGTGGAGCCCGTGTAGAAGCGCTTCGTATTCAGCTTCATTATTGGACACCTCCCAGAAGGTTTGCAGAACGTATTTAAGTTGTTCACCTTTGGGAGAGATTAAGAGTACTCCTATGCCGGTGTCCTCGAGCTTGAGTGATCTATCGAAGTACATGACCCAATGCTCTGGGCGTTCTACCGGTGTGAGTACTTGATTTTCCCGCCACTCTGCTATGAAATCGACTAGTGCTTGCGACTTGATGACAGTCATCGGCTTGAAATCCAGGGACAAGGCTCCGAGTTCTACTGCCCACTTGGATATTCTTCCTGTTGCATCTCTGTTGTAGAGGATGTCTCCCAAGGGGAAGTCTATGATGACGGAGATATTGTGCTCCTAGAAGTAATGTCGTAGCTTCCGTGAGGTGAGTAGTATTGCATATAGAAACTTATGTACTGGTGGGTACTTGGTTTTGGAGTCTGACAACAGCTTGCTAATGAAGTAGACGGGCCTCTATACTTTGCATACATGGCCTGGTTCTGGTCTTTCGACTATGATCGCCGTGCTGACAAAATTAGTAGTCGCGATGATATAGAGCAACAAGTCTTCATTGGGAGTAGGCGCTGTGAGGACCGGTGGCTTTGATAAGAAGTCCTTCAACTGTTGAAGGGCTTGATCCGCCTCCTCGATCCACTAAAATTTGTCTTGCCGCTTGAGTAGTTTGAAGAAGGGTAGTCCCCTTTCTCCAAGTCTTGAGATGAATCTGTTGAGTACCACCATGCATCCAGTTAGCTTCTGGACATCCTTGATGCACGATGGGGCTTGCAAGCTGGTGATGGCAGCAACCTTCTCGGGATTGGCCTCGATTCCTCGATGACTGATGATGAACCCGAGTAGTTTTTCGGAGGGTACACCGAATATGCATTTGGTTGGGTTTAGTTTCCACCGGTATGCTCGCAAGCTTACGAAAGTTTCTTCCAAATCCGCGATGAAGTCATCGGGATTTCTAGTCTTTATGACCACATCATCCACGTATGCCTCTACGTTGTGGTATAGTTGCTCTTTAAACCACTCTTGGATGGCTCGTTGGTATGTGGAGCTTGTGTTATTCAACCCAAAGGACATTGTGGTGTAACAAAAGGCTCCATACGGGGTGATGAACATGATCTTGATCTGGTCTTCTTCCTTGAGAGGTATCTGGTGATATCCCGAGTAGCAATCAAGAAAGCAGAGTAGAGCGTATCCAGCCGTTGAGTTGATGACTTGATCAATCCTATGGAGCCCGAAGGGATCCTTTGGATAGTGCTTGTTGAGGTCCGTGTAGTCGACATACATCCTCCACTCGTTGTTGTTCTTTTTCCGCACCAAGATGGGGTTAGCCAGCCACTTTGATGATAGACTTCTTTTATGAAGCCAGTCGTGGGTAGTTTGGTCAACTCTTTTTTGATGGCTTCTCTTCTGTCTTGGGAGAACCGACGTAGTCGTCGTCATTTGGCGTAGCTTTGGGATCCACATTCAGTGAGTGCTCAATCAACTCCTTGGGCACCCCTGGCATATTGGATGGTTTCCACGCAAAGATGTCTCGGTTGGTCTGGAGGAAGCTGACGAGGGCGTCTTCCTATTTGGGATCCATCCCTGAGCCAATCAGGGCTGTCTTGGAGCTATCGCCGGTCTCGAGGTTGATAGCTTTGATATCAACTTCTCTAGCCAGCTTGAAGTTGGTTGCCCTTTACTTCTTCTCTAAGATTTCGAGTTCTGTTGGGGATAGTTTCTTGGAGGTGGCGAAGACTTGCATCATGGAGTTTGGCACCTGAGTAGTCGCTGTCAGCTTCACAGCTTCTGTGTCGCAGTCGTATGATCTCTTCAAGTCTCCACGCAGGGAGAGTACTCCCTTGGGTCCCGACATTTTGAGTACTAGGTACACGTAATGCGGGATGGCCATGAACTTGGCCAGTGTTGGTCTTCTGAGGATAGTGTGATATGATTTCTCGAAATCAGCCACCTTAAATCGGATGTACTTGGTCCAGTAGTGATCCTTGGTCCCAAAGGTAACTGGCATGACCACCTGACCACGGGGTACAGCCGCTTTACCCGGGATAATCCCGTAGAACGGAGAGTTCATCAGGGTGAGCATATCTATTATGTCGAGGCCCATCTTCCTCAAAGTCTTGGCAAAGAGCACATTGAGGCCACTGCCGCCATTGATGAGGACCTTGCTGAGCCGAGAGCCTGCGACTACTAGATCCAGGACAAGGAGGTAGCGCCCTGGGTCTGAGAAATTAGTCCATTGGTCCTTCCTTGAGAAGGTGATTGGCACTTGGGACCACTTGAGGAACGTAGGTGTTGCTGGTTCAATGGACATGATCTCTCCGAGGGCTAGTTTTTGGGACTGCTTTGCGGTAAGACCTGGTGTGCCACCGAAGATCATGTTAACGGTGTTGGACGAGTTTTGGAATTTTCCATTGTCGTCCTCGTCTTCGTCTTCTTTGGCCTTTCCCTTGTCCTTTGCTCCAGAAGGTTCCGGCAAATCTTTCATAACTCTGCGAAGGCTATCCATCACGAAGTGTTTGGAGTGTGGGTTCCATGGGCATTGCTTTTTGAGGAGCTCCTTGAAAGGATTCCTTTCTTGATTGCCGCCGCTCTTATTGGAAGACTGGGACATCGCCGTGATAGTGTTGTCTGGCTTCCTCTTGCGATTTTGACCACCCGAGTAGTTGCCGCAATTATCGTTGGGGCGATCGTTGCGGTTCTTGCCGTTACTTTGGCCATTGCTCTGGTTGGTTTTGTTCTGGCCTCTGTTACAACTAGATTCAAACTGCTCGATCTCCTTATCTTCTTCATCTGCCCAAGCTTTTATCATCGTCTTGAGAGACTTGATGTCTTCCGAACATCTTCTACCAAAATATTGGAACATTCGGCGGTCATAGAGACCGTTCTAGAAGCACTCTATTGCGTCCTTCTCCATGATATCCACGACAATGGCCTTCTTGTCGAAGAAATGGCGTAGATAACTAAGAAGAGTCTCGCCTTATTGCTGTTTGATTTGCGACAAGTCAATCCTGTTACCAGGATGTTGCATTGCCCTAGCGAAGTTATTTGTGAACGCCACCTTCAATTGACTCCATGTGTCGATGGAGTTCCTTTCTAGAGACTCGAGCCAAGTGAGTGGCCTTGCCTCCATGCAGATAGGGAAGTAGATGACCTTGGTATCATCGTTCCCTCCCACTGCTTGTACTACTAGTGAGTAGCACCTCAGCCACTGGACTAGGTCCTGCTTGCCGTCGTACTTGTTAATACTTGGAAGCTTAAACTTGTCGGGTATAACCATCTTGCGTACTGGTATTGAAAAGGCGTGGAACCCGTTGACATATTCTCCCAAGTAGTTGACTTCTTGATCACGTTCGCGGCGGCATCCTTTGATGATGTCATGAGCATCGCGGTTCTGGTTGAGCTGCTGACAGAGATCGCGAGGTTGCTCAGGCTCTTTACAGGGCCCACGGTGGCCACAACCTCCCGAGGGTCCCATCCGACTACCTTCTGCCTTGTGTTGGCTTAGTCTAGGGTTCTCAATTCTGGGAACCTCGTTTCTAGCTGCTTCGAGGCGACTTGGATGCCTACTGCTGCTGCTGCCATGGTGGGAGGAGGTGCGTCGGGCTGAGCTGATCAGTCTCTCCTAATCTAGTTTTTCGTATGTGTGCTCCGCCAGTAGAGCCAGTTGCCTGGTGTACTTATCTTGCGCCATCACCGGAGTGAGTAGGTCAATGGAGGCGATGGTGGCGAGAGGAGTGTAATGTTGATGGGTTTGAACTACTTCAAACGCGTGATCCAAGTTCATGATGGGTAGGTGAGATGCAAGGTGGCGGCGACGATCTGCTCATGCCGCGTTTCTTGTGCGCCGACGGTTCCTCTGACTATGTTGGCGGTGAGCTCATCTGCCAATTCATCATCTGCGTGACGTTTGCGTCGTGGATACCTTTCTGGTAGTCCTACTCCGTCATCATTTTGAGGAGTCATGATGGCGTGTAGTTCCCGCTCTGGAGAAAAACTACTCAAGCTTGACGTGATGATCTCTATGGGGCCGTCTTCTTCGTAGATAGGAGACAGAGGTGTTCCCTCCTGGTATGGGAGGTTGTCAAGGTGTGCGACAAGGCATGCCTCGTCGTCCTTAGCTAGAGCGAATGGCTTCATGATGGGCTAATAGATGAATCTGTCTTGTGGAGTAGATGTGATTACCAGGCCCTGTTGCGAACCTGATAAGGGGATCTCCTCGTCCGGGTTCGAGTAGTAGTCGAGGTCGACGATCAAATTTGAGTTGGATAGGGATCTGGCCAGGCTGGCTTGGAAAACAACACCCGTGTTTCGGAGTCCGAATGGGAATAGAGTTGTATCGTAGACCAATTCACATGATGGCTTAAGAGTCGGCTCGTGGGAACCAGTCCAATTGGTGGGAGAAGTCAAGTTGTACTCGGACTCATCCCTGGAACCACGGAAGAGGTCGAAATTTTGTTGAATTTTTCAAGGAAATCCTCCAAAGCTTGGCGATGGAGATCAATGTCGTAGTGCTTCTCCTCCAGGGTTGGTGCGATGTGGTGGTGGAAATTTCCAGCGCCGTCCGCAATGCAGACCCAGGAGCTGAAGACGAACGTGACACCTTCTTCAAATGCGACATTGGGCTTGATGATGACTGGAGCCATCGAGTTCTCCAGTCGATTTTTGGCGAGGGCCCCTACCTGGCGTGCTAACTGTTAGTGTTTAGACCCGGCAACCTACCGAGGGGATACCCGAGGTAGTGTTTTATGTGTGGGGCTCGCTGAAGATCAGTAACTCGAAGGTGAAGTTGAACACATGATTTAGACAGATTCAGGCTGCTTATGTCGCGTAATACCCTACGTCCTGTGTGTTGGTTGGATTGTATTGATTGATCATCGTTTGGAGGGGGTCCCTACCTCACCTTATATTGTCGGGGGTAGGGTTACATGTCGGTTGTGTTACAAGAGTACTAGTCGGATTCGACTAGAGAGTCCTACTCTAATTGCTACGAGTAGTTTCCTAATCCTCGACTAGTCCTTGTCCTCCATGTAGACCACGCCGTCCTGCATTGTAGTCTCCATGTTTGACATGTCTCGGTGTACAACCCCATATGTAGGACTGTCCAAACCTGCCAGTGGGCACATAGATGTATGGTCGACACCATATTACATGTTGCGTATAAAATAAATTTTCAATCTTGATTACATCAAGAATTGGCATGATAGCCTTGGTCATTCTAACTCATTGATTAATAGAAAAATTATTATCAATTTTATTATTATCAATTCTATTGGTCTTAGCATATATTCCCAAAATCCTCAGATTTTGTGCACCGCATGTGTCACAAGGGAATTAATTTTAAGGTCATCTTACCTTAAAATTCCAAATAATGGACCACTAAATTTCTTGAACACATTCAAGATAAGTTGGCCATATTCAACCATTTATGGACTATCTAGCCACTGTAAAGTGCTCATGCATGCATTTGCAAATAGTCCCACATGTGTTCCTTACTAGTCATAAGGCACCACAATTTTACCAAATTTATTGCTCTAATTTTTTAACTTAGAGCAAATTTTCGTGGACACTGGATCAAATCCATTAATATGGAATTATTTACTTTTGGGAACTAAATCACTAAGTCCCTATGTTCATACCAATTATGGCTTAAATGAATCTCTCATCGAGACAACTCATTAGCATGATCATCAAATAGAATTCAATTTATCAACATCAAGTTGGTAATATGAGGACTTACACACCGCATAAAACTAAATTCATAAAACTGCAATCATATGCCCCCTCCGTTGCGGTTAGTACGTGGAAACATGGCCATAGCCAAAATATTTCCCATTTGTGTGTCGGTTATGTTTTGCACATACCGATATCACCACCTCAACATACATCATGGGCAATGGAGACCCACACAAAAGGTACTATTATCCGTCATTCATATAATATCTTAGATCTCTTGTAGGGATTTACACGTAAGGCTGTATGTTGATAACACTTTGAGAACAATTCCAGGCATCAGAGCGAGATTAATACCACACATAGAATATTAGGAATCCAAAATGAATGCTACACACATTCAGTCCTCACATCTACATACATAACAAAGAATATCTGAACCATCAGTTCAAAACATCTTATATTTGTAATACATTACAAATAGCTTGCCAAATGCATTTGCTTATCAAAAGTGTCATCTTATCCAATATCTACAATTAATGTGCCAGAAAGAGTGATATCTAACATAATCACTCAACTCCCAAATTAAAATAAGAGGGGGAGAAATATGGTCACTAGGGATATAGCTTATTACAAGAATCAACGGAAATATGGGGAGACATCCTCGAAGATAGTAAATGCAAATCAAGATCATGCATGTTGTTAGACATTTTATGGATATTTAAAATCCAAAACCTATGAATGTTTAGCATTCAAAAGTCCAGTATATGTGCACATAAATTCAGGCACTAGGTCATTGGAACACCCTAACTCTATCATCGTGGGAAATGAGATATGATACTATATTGGTTCCATAGAATCAATTATACAAATACTACAAATTGTCGACATATGCTCCTCAAAATTGCTATACACCTCAAACTGAATCCAGACCAAAAGTCCTAGGCAGAGTGTATCAACACTCAAATTGGGTCAAAGCAAAGGTGGCAATTATGAAGAATTTCTCTCGTTCACTGGTGATAGGTATTTACCACAGTAATATCATCTTCTCATAAATGCATTATTTATGAAAGCAAGGTGGTGAGATTATGACATATTGTAGCAATGGTTACATACAGAGACCGAGCAACATACTCTCGTGGTATATGTGAAAATTATGTTACCATATTTAATCATTGGTAGATCAAATAACTTCTATAGATTTGGATATTTAAGTCCTCAACAGAGACTTGTAAATCCAAATAGAAATCGCAACATATATTGTGTATGATTCAAGTCACTCCATGACTTGAAACAGTCAAGTTGATTGTGGTATAACTGACTAAGTGAGTATCTTTTATAGAAGGATTACTCCAATCACTATGAGTACATGTGTGTTCATAAACAAATCCAACTTGGATTTTCCATCGTCTCAACACACAAACAAACAAGCAATCATTTTATGACAAAATTTGAGATGGAAATTTGGGTTAAACCAAACTATACTTAAGTTTACAACTTATGCATACATATCAATTGATCAATATTCAATTGATATTGTATACCAATATTCAAATAATATTGGACAAGCATGTCCATCAACACTTGTGGTGTTTCAATCCCTAAAGATGGATCAATATCCATTTAGACGCTGGTCAGGCAAGGCTAGGTGCTTAGCGGCTACAAGCCTCGGCTACACGCTGTCCCATCATATACACCAAGGGAGGAATGGAGCTTCTTTCTTCTCACATACGTCAAGTCCATTACATCACATGTCTCATCATACGGTTTGATACATACAAAGTTTTATCTTACAGGTCCAGATCGTTGACAATGTTTTCTGCTACATCATGATACTGGTCGGCCAGTTCTGGAAGCGCATCCGCATTGAAGTCAGCCACGACTCCTATTGCAGCACGCTCCAAGGGGATCCGTGGGAAGTGTGTCGCCACTAGTGCCAAGACGTTCTTGATGCAGTCCACTGCAGTGTCCCTCAGCAGCACCTTCAACCGACCAGGCGCGGCTTTCAGATGATCGAGCAGCGGTGTTGGTGCGGTTGGATCAGCCTGTGGCTGGACCATGTCCATCACATAGCCGACTGCCTTACAAAGATCTTCCAGCTCTACCTTCAACCCTGCAATCACCGATTGGTCACGCTGAAGATTTTGCAGTGCAGCTTCTAAGTAGCGCTCAGTATCTTTGCGTGCGCCGGCCTCGTAAACCAGCTTCCACAATACAACGTACTCACGGTGGACCGCCATGTTGTGTTCTTGCTGGAGAAGAGCATTCGCATCCTCGCACACCTTGAGGTGTCGCTTGAGCCTTTGCTCCCTCACCGTAGCATCTGCTCATTCAAACAAGTTTATGTCAGCACCAAGACTTCAAGGTCAAAATCGATTCAATAGGTCCGCGCAACATACCATTCAATTATGCAGTGATAACTTCTTTCTCAAAGGCATGGTCCAGGTCCTTCTGCAGGAGTTGGTCGGCATGTTTTGCGACATCCTCTCTGGCCTTCTTCAGGTCGGCCTCGAGTCGCTCCACCCTAAGGCGATAGTGCTCGGCCTGGTGGATCGCATCGTGTTTTCAAGTCGGCGATCTTCGCTAGCAACTGCTTGACCTGCACTTGTTCCTCCGAGGTCGGCTGGTTCGACCACTCAGGCATGACAACTGGCCCGTATCCAGTGCGCGGCAGGAGCTCGGGCTGCTGATTGGCGATGGTGACCACACTTTGTGCAAGCCCTTGTTGGAATCTTTCAACTGGAGGTCAAAATACTCTTGGAATTTCTTTGGCCGAAGAGAAAAGCTGCAACCCCCGATCACCCGTAGCTGTTTCCCTTTGGTTGACACAGGTTTCAACTGATAGAAATACTTCCAGAGATCGAAATGTGGAGGGATGCCCAGATATGCCTCACACAAATTAATATACACAACAATGTCCAATTCGAGTTGTGGTTCAGATGTACCAGCTCAATCTTGTACCGCGGATTTTCCATTCTATTTTTAACATCCTTGGGGGCTAGGCACTTACTTCAGGTCAACGTACCTCCGTGGCTCCGCCAGTCCTCGTCCTCGGGGGCTGGGCGCCTACTTCAGGTCGGCGTGCCTTCGTGGATCCACCAGTCCTTGTCCTCAGGGGCTGGACGCCTACTTCAAGCTGGCGTACTTCTGTGGCTCCGCCAGTCCTTCTCCTCGGGGGCTGGGCGCCTATTTCAAGTTGGCGTGACTCCGCGGCTCCGCCAATCCTCATCCTCGGGGGCTGGGTGCCTACTTTAGGTCAGCGTGCTTCCGTGGCTTTGGCAGTCCTCATCCTCGAGGGTTGGGCGCCTATTTCAGGTCGGCGTGCCTCCATAGCTCCACCAATCCTCGTCCTTGGGGGCTGGGCACCTATTTCAGGTCGGTGTGCCTCCGCGGCTCTGTCAGTCCTTGTCCTCGGGGGCTGGGCGCCTACTTTTGGTCGGTGGGTCTCCGTGGCTTCACCTATCTTTGTGCTCGGGCACTAGGACCTGCTTCTGGGATCAACATTTTCTTTTTTGACCATTGGACCGATTATACTAATCGCTTCCATGCTCGGGGGCTACTCCTATTGAGTGCGTCTTGCAACGCCCTCCATGTCCTTCGCTTCGACCTGCTGGATGCTCGACATCTATCAACTCGGCACTCCAATTTGCTTTGCGCGTATGGCTCTGCGTTCACTTGGATTTTCTTCTTTTTTGAGCACTGCGCAGCCTCTCCATCACCATGACGCCATCACAGCTTCAGCCGACCACATTTCAAGCTTCGCTACGATGACTTCAAGTTCCTTTTCTCCTACACATCGCTCGAGGGCTTGAGGGATATGGGTACGCCATGGGTCCCCATCGACCAGGATACTGTCCAAACCTAACAAGTGGGCCTGCTAGACCAGGGCGTGCGGGCCGAGGATATGAAGATACTTGGAGTACACGTTAAGGGGTCGGGCGGTTCAAATCAGCCCGGATGTTGCGGGATGTGTATTGTACTCGAACTCAGAACACCTTCCATGTAATAAACGACTAGATTAGATCTAAACCGACTTGTAACCCTAGGTTTTCAGGCTATATAAGGCGGTCAAGGGCACCCTCCGAGGATATACAAAACCAAGGATCGTGTATCAACTCTCGAGCAATACAAACTAGCAGCATACAGGACGTAGGGTATTACTCTCCGGAGGCCCGAACCAGTCTAAAACCCTTGTGTCCCTTGTGCTCTCATGATCACCTTTGCGTTATTGGTTTCACAATTGCCTCCACCTACAAATCAACCACTTGGGTAATCTCCTGGTGGACTGCCGGGCTTATAAATCAGACAAGCCAACTCCCAAGGAATATGATACCCTTTCCCTTATATAAATATGTAACCAGACCATTCATTCAATAAATGATGAGAATCCTCAAATTCATTCCATTCAATTCATTCCACATTTTCACTCTTCAACAAAAGCATTCTATGGTACGGTTGGGGTTTACAGCGGGGTAACTCAAGTGATTAAAAAATAACCAAGTCCAACAGATTACTTGTCAGGTTTCAATTAAAATCAACATCGTGTTTACCATGGGGTAACTCAAGTGATTAAAAAATAACCAAGTCCAACAGATTACTCATCAGGTTGCATGAAAGAAATGTGGAAATATAAAAGAGTGGGTTAGGAAGGATGCAAACTTGGCACGGTGATTTATCCCGTGGTATCGGTAGGCAAATGCCATCCTAGTCCACGTTCGGGCCGCACGGTGATTTATCCCGTGGTATCGGTAGGCAAATGCCATCCTAGTCCACGTTCGGGCTCTACAAAGGATATGCTCCCGATCACCAAGTCTCTCCTAGTCAAGATTTTGGCCTCGCCACAAAGACTCTCGCCAAGCCGGATGAAATGCTTGCCACAAAGGCAAGGCTCACCACTCTCTCTCTTCTGATCACCTTGACGCCGTCTCCGCTATGGAGCTTCTACACAAAGGAAAGGGTCTCCTCACCCCACGCATACGGTCGTTGTCGTCACTCCACACCAAACCGGAGGGTCAAATACTTGCCGGTGAGCCACTATGGCTCTAAGGTGCCGGCGCACAAGCTTACAATCATGAGGCAACAATACCTTTCATCCTCTTTCTCTAGGTCTATCCTATCAATAATCACTCTTCTAAGCTTGTGCTCAGCCTTGGATTATCATTTTTGCACTTTTGGTGGTATGTATGTGTTCTTGATGAGTCTTGATCTTATCATTGTTTGGTCTCCTTGGACCTATAAAACCTACATTGTTTGGTTTGCATCCTTGGACCTATAAAATCTACAAGGCGCATGCTTAAGAAAATATTAGTCCCAATGATAAGCTTGTTAGGTCAAAATCGGCGGGAACCTAAATTTTAAAAAATCGGCAGAAACTGTTTCCGAAAATTCAAAAATAAATTCTAGATTTTTTTTTGTGGGAAGAATATTTCGATGCCTCAAAACAATTTTCAGGGTCGGCTCATGCCATCACCCAACCTTGCAAATATGCATTTTCAGGGTGGACTATGGCGTCACCCGCCCCTGCAAATTTATTTCAAGGGGCGGGTGATGGCGTGACCTGCCATGAAAATGGCTTTATAGGGTCGGTGCGTTACGTCTGATCTTGCGAATAGCTACTTGTAGCTCTGAAAAGCAATAGCAGGTAACACACCCCTCTCTACAAATATCGTTAAACAACCGGTCCTACAAACCGTTTTTTAGCAGTGTAAATTATCATGAGCTAGGGTTAATCATGTCTTTTATTGCCTTTTCATATTAGAAATATTGGAGGTACAAAGACTTCAAAGGAATACTCGCAATGCAGAGTTCAGAATGTCATTAGCTATTATCTTGCAGGCCCGCTCCGACGGATGAGCTGAATCGAAGAACAAATACTTATTCGGGTCTTGACACGTCAGTGGCTCCTCCAAGCCGCAAAGGACCGATGTTTCGATGCGTCCTGTGCCACAGCAACCTTGCGCAACGTTCTCATCAAATCCTGGCCACCGCAAAGAAAGAGGAACAATGTGAGTACTTGAAGACTGTGCTCAAGTCCTTGCACAGTTGCACTATTATCTTAAAAACAATAATGGTTCGTTAAAAAAATAAAAAAGCAATAATGGCAGTTGGCAAGTGATTGATTATCTAACAAAGTGCACATGCTACGGGCTATATAGGCATAATGTTGATTGTACTCTTAATCTAATACGACAAGACGGCGTTATGGACGAACTAATTAACAAAATCATAAATTCTAGAGCCAATTCCTTGTATGCCACTAAAATTTATAATGTTTCCTTGTGTGCCATCGAAATTCTTCAGTCCCCTGTGTGCCACTGGATAAAATTTCACATCTCTCTTGTACCATTTCTATTAGTTTTTTTGAAAAAACAGGAGGGGTTCAGAACCCCTACTGATTAATTATATATATAAAGAAGTAAAGTTGCAACAAAAGGAAGACAAAGAAGAGGCGTAACAGAGGGAAAATAAAAAGGAGAAAAAAGGAAAAAAGAAGGGAGGTCGAACAGGCAAACCAAAAAAGAATGACATGCAGAATGACAATTTTGCCCTTCTAGAATGAAAATAATAGATTTGAACATTGTGTGTGAAAGGAAAAAAAGAAGACTAGCAGTCTGCCGTGCACGGAGGGCGTGCGCCGTGCGAAGCCTCATCCTTTCGTTGCTTGCAAGTGCTGGGCCCTGTGCTAACAACATGCAGTGTGCATTTATTTTCTGGTTTACGATATATCAGAATTTTTCTAATTTTTTTACGATCTCAAATGTCGATGATGTTTATGGTACATTGTTACTATACAATTCTACTCCCTCCATTCTAAATTGTAAGTCGTTTTGACTTTTCTAAGTTCGATATTATATGCATTTAGATATACATTATATCTAGATGCATAGTAAAAATTATGTGCTTAAAAAGATTAAAACGACCTACAATTTGAAACGGAGGGAGCATGTAACAAAAAGTGAGAACATCAATGATTTTTCTTCATCATACTAATGGAATGCGAGGGAATAAGTTGAAATCTGTTATTTTCATTCTACAAGGGTAAAATTGTCATTCTGCTTGCCACTTAACCCTCTCCTAAGTCCTAACAGCCAACTAACCGAAATGGCATAGGAGGGATGTGAAATTTTATCCAGTGGCTCACAGGGAACTGAAGAATTTCGATGGTACATAAAGGAACGCTATAAATTTTAGTGGTATACAAGCAATTGGCTCTAAATTCTACAATGAAAACGGAAAGCCCTCTGTAGATAGAATGGACCAGTACTAACCGTAGTCCGACGGGTTGGCAACGATGGTAGACAACACGCTGTAGGTATCTGCGTACACCACCTGCGCGCCGGCGAGGCCACGGTTGAGCTTCCTCACGGCATCCTGCAGTTCGGCGTTGAATCGCATGGCCACCTGGTTGTACTCCTCGTTGCAACCGCCTGTCTCGTCGAGATTCAGCGTCCTCTCGGCAGGTATGCACCCAAATGGCCCGAGGCCCGTGAACCCGATCTTGCGGGCGCCAAGGCGGTAGGCGTCACGAACGGCCGCATCGGCGAGGCCGATGAGGTAGGCGACGTACTCCAGCGTGGTATACTGGGCGCGGCGAATTGGGAGGGCGAAGTAGTTCAGGATGAAATCGTTGGTGCCGATGCTGAAGATGTACAGAGCCTCGGAGATGATCTCATCGGCCACGGAATGCCCCTTTGCGAGTTTCAGTCTTTCTATGAACTCCTCGAAGTACTCCAGCTGCTGGCTCAAGGATATTGCCGTCTGAAATTAATTCGGACATGCATGTTCCAAACAACAAAAAGTTAGACACCGAATAAAAATAATTCTCGTAGCTAGCTAATTTTCTTGTAACAAGGTCACACTAGTTGGTGTGGTAGTTTTCACAAAGAGCTCTATTGTAGTTGCTGAATTGGTAGATTTACCACAGACTGTCACTAAGGTCATTCTCAATGCAAAATTTCATATGTATGTTTCCAAAAGTGCCACATAAGTAAGAATGTATTTAGTTCATATATGAAATAACTCACACAATGCATAGTTTCATCTTTTGTTGTTTCTAAGGCTACATGTAAGACACAAAAATCTTGAAAATAGTGTACATATGGTTTCATCTCCATGAAACTACTTTCTTTTCTCACCTCATAAATAATGTACCATGTCATCAAAAATATCTATGTGACAGCTCATTTATTGTCCATGAAACTTCCATTGAGAATGGTCTAAGCGTACGCTATTATGACATCCCCAGTAAAATCAAAGCATAATAAAAGTTTTTTTTATAAAAGAGAGGGATTTCATTAATTTGTTGGTTAGCACAGTACATACCCCTGTTATAACCAAAGACCCCGACAGAAAAAATATAATGAGAACTTGTTTTGCAATCTCCATCTTCATGGCCAACCGTCGGTCTTCATTATACCCTGCCGAGCAAGGAAGACTTTTATAAATCTGTCGAACAAGGAGAACCCCAGGAGGAGCTAGCCCCTGAATGCCGGTGTTGGAAGAACTATTGTATGCTTTTGCAGGTTGCCTGAAGTCATGGGCGCCATGAAGCTAAGGTGCCTTGAAGGTTGTTGCATGCATTTTTTTAGAAAATGAAAGATAATATTCCAGCTTCAGACATCCTTTTGGAGAATGTATCAGACCACAAACATTACATAGAGGCACATGTTTCAAGTCAACATGTAGCTAAGACATCAAAAGATCCGATATACCAAATTAACAAAATCAAAGAAAAAGAAGAAACTCAAAATTTCCAACAAACTACTCTAGTAATCTCTCTTCGTGGCAAGTTTTGTAAAGTCGCCACCAAATGAACCAACTTCTCCACATCATGTAAAAGCGGAGCTGAAAGCATGAGCCAATTCCAACAACGGGGAAGAGAAATAACTCCATCTGTTGATTGACGCTCCACCATCAAACCAAGATCGCATCAAAAGTATCCACACTTCCACTAACATAGGTAGTGGCCAGCGGGGATAAGCAAGATATCTATAGCTGTTGAAAAATCCGAGTTGGGTAACCACAGTACCCGCACGAAGTGCACCATCACTAAAAAAATCTCCAAAACGATGCCTCCACCGAGCAAACGACGATAGTCACTGCCGCTGCCCGCCGGGACAAAGTTTTCACCTGGAGACCTAGTGATGGGGTGGGATCAAGATATGGTGGTGCCTCCAAGAAGGAAAATGACGCCCAAAGGTGGCATCACTGTGGTTTTTGCCAGCGCACCCTAGCTCACAACAACACAGCCCCAAGGGTCGACGAGACACGTCCTATACCGCACCATCACCAATCACTGGAGGCTGAAGCACTTGGGACCCAACGTCGATGAAATACGTCCCATACCACACTTGCTGCATGATGAGTTCATGAGCACCCGTTGCAAGCATGACGTTTGTGGCTATAGTTACCGGCCATCCTCCCCACTTCGCCAAGGCCGCCCATTGCCTCAGCTGCACTGGGCCATGTGATTACCGCCGTAGCCACTGTGGGCCTGCAAAGGTGTCGTCAGGCCCGAGCCCATGGGAGTGCAGCCCGTGCGACGGAACAGGCCTCCAATTTTCAGGGGCCCATAGTTTCCAGCACTTAGCCTGGGAAGCCCAATAGTTTTTAGCCCAGACTTCTATTCCATCCATCCGTCAATTTCGCTTCTGCAGTTCCGCTCTTCCCGATCGGCCGATCGTCGGATCGTGTCTTCCGCTCTTCCATCTTCCCTATCGCCGACTCGGCAAGACCGCTAAAAGAATGAAGCACTTCAAGTAAAGATTATAAAAGCAAGAGCCGAATAGGTACGGTTTTTGATATATCTTATTGTGATATATCATATATCTTATTTATAGTCTTATTTTTTAGTGAGGTAGGCCTCATTTTAGTGTTTGGTACAGGATCTCGATTTTTGCCTGCTCGACCTTGGGTGTCGCTACAGCCGGCGCACGCCACCGCCGCAGCCTGTGCAAGACACACGCCTCCTCTAACCAGATCCATCTTGCCGGTCGATTCTGGCCATCAAGCATCGGATCCGGCGTCCACCCACACGAACCGGCCACCACATGCCAGATCGAGCAGTCCAACCCTTCGCCTGCACAAGAGGGATGGAAGGAAGGGAGTTGTAGAAAGATTGGAGGAGGAAGAAAATGGAGCTAGACGCGGCCAGGGGAGCAAGGCCGAGAAAAGCGGATCTCCCATGTCTATAGGACCTACGTGATCAAAATTCATTTTAGCACTGGAACATCCGACGGGCGTTAGAGCAATATATCGATTGAGTGAAGAGGTCATCGGATGATCCGGCACTTTTGAAACGAGCAAAAGCGCTGCAAACTGCCAGAAGGTGTTTGAAGGAAACTTTAACGCACCGCATCATAGTTTTGGATGTGAAGTAAAATAGGACCTTGGGGAGATTCATGTACGCATCTCGCACTGCTTATATTGTTCTAGTTGCAACGTCATTTATATGGCTGGTGCTACCTTTCTACATTTTCCACGTGAGATTAAGTCACCACATTAATTAGTACCTATATCCACCAAACTAGTACTAGCTTTTTTCGACGAACATATAAGGTGCTTGTCTAGGGAAAAAAAAAGACGAAGAATCAGCCAATCAGTTCATCCAAACTCCCGGAACCAATCTAGGGCTTTGGTTTAAGGAATAGAGTCATCTGACAAAGGCTCTGCGATGACTTTTTCCATTTAGCTTGGACAACAAAGAAAGGTGCTAGAGTATTCAAACTCAAGAGAAGTTTACTTATTGTGGTTATTGAATACTCAAACCCAAACTCAAGAGAAATTTACTTACTGTGAATTTTGCTGTTAAATTATCCAGCCCGGCGCCTGCAGAAGCAAAGCTCAAACCGGTGGCGAGTTGGTCGATCGTGTAGCCGGTGTCGAGATAGGCCGGCACAGATGATGGTAACCCCAACATCTCTGAAACGAAGTCTGTGACAAGGCGGCCATTGGAGAACCGGCCAGTGGCGACGCCCCCATCGAAGTCACACCCATATGGTGGGAAATTGGCCTTCGCGACGGTGGGGATGAAGTTGTTGTTGCCTGTGTCGACCGTCGAGTCCCCGAAAACGATGATCGCCGAGACGTTGCCGGCGGTGGCTCTGCTGGACGAGAATGCAAAATGCAAGACGAGAAGCAGCAGACGGTAGCAAAGGCTTTGTGGGGACATGTTAGCACTAAATGGAATGCAAGATGTGAAGACACCAACTAACGAATAGCTTGAAGAGACTCAGTCACCCAGAGTATCTCAATGGTTTGATCGGAGCGATACTTAATTAGATACTGCTGCCTGTACCAATCAAGATTAAACATTTTCCTACCAGCCGTGATGTCGTTTCCTAACTTATGTCAGGATCCTACTTCGTTCTAGAAGTACTATTGTGTTTCTGCGAGTAATATTGTGTTAATATCTGTCTTTTACATTAGAAGCACTTAAGTAGGTCAACCTTCCTTTTGACTGTGACTATTATTCCCTCCGTCCCAAATTACTATTCGGTTTAGCATTTCTAGATACATAGCTTTTGTTATGAACTTAGATATATGTATATCTAGATACGTAGTAAAAGTTAAGAATCTAGAAAACTGAAAACAAATAGTAATTTGGAACGGAGAAAGTATATACCACTGTAGACATGTGAGATATAATGGATGTATTAATTTTGAGATGTATAGTTGTCTTATGAACGTGAGAAGGGTGCAAAAACATTTACTAGTATATGATAAACATGATCATTCTATTTATAATATATGTATGTGCAAATGGTGCAATTAATTAATTGTGGCTGGTACAACCATACGATGTAAATAACAATGCAGATTGCGAGATTTTCGTGACGGTCACTAACCTCCATGAGAACATGTTTCTTCATGACGGTAGTTGTCCCGTCACGGGAAAAAAGATATATTACCATGAACATCAGCCAACTGCCGATAAAATTGCCCATGCAAACTGGCCACCATCCGGGACTGCGGATGGGAAATATTCTCCTCTAACTCAACCGCCATGAAGGGTTAAATTTTCATGCCATCCTATTGGCTATTAGTGAGGGTAATTACTCACAGTATAGCACCGGACCGGGATAACGCGCGACCCGTCACGGAAAAACTCAACGCGCGAGCCCCTCGGATGAATCAACGTGTGGGCACACTCCAATTACCAGAGCAACCATGTAGCGCCACCTTGTAGCGACACATGTTCGAAAATGGGTAGAAGCACCCTACGCACAGCTGGTCAACACAACACGTCGCTTTCAGGCTTACGTTGCCGATGGCATCAACATTTATAACTAGATGTATTCGTACCGAGGGGTACCTGTGGTACTGTTTTACACGTGGGATTCGTCGAAGATCAGGAACTCGAAAGTGAACTCAAACACACAATTTAGATAGATTCGGGCCTCTTATGTCGCATAATACCCTACGTCCTGTTGTTGGTTGGATTGTATTGATTGATGATTGTTTGGAGAGAGTCTCTGCCTCACCTTATATTGCTAGGGGCATGGTTATAAGTCGGTTGTTGTACAAGAGCACTAGTCAAATTCGACTAGAGAGTCCTACTCTAATTGCTACGAGTAGTTTCCTAATCTTTGACTAGTCCCTGTCCTCCACGTAGACCACGCCGTTCTGCACCATAGTCTCCATGTCTGACATGTCTTGGTGTACAACCCCATATGTAGGACTGTCCAAGCCTCCCGGTGGGTCCATAGATGTATGGCCGACAAGCTTCCGAGTACTTTTTAGTCAAATGCAGCAGTCTCGAGTACTTCTGCAGACGTCTCCAACTAGTTTGTGGTGCTCCTTTGAGAACTCCATCGGATTGGGTCTTCGAATGTGCTCGAGTACTACCATACGGCTAGAAGGTGCTCAAGCCTCATTTAACTTTGTCTTGAATCTCCAATATTGATCTTTATATGGAAGTGCGATGAAAATCGCATAGAGTAGCCCCCCGAGCCTTAGGTTGAATTGAAGAATCAGACTGAGGGTCAATCTTATAATTTCATATTTTTTTCCTCTTAAAACCCGAAGAAAAAACTTTTTGTCCAACGGGCACGTGGCACAAAGCCCTCGAGCCGTTACACGACTAGTTTGGGTATAAGGGTCAACCACTGGTCAACGTGACTGTTCGTCTTCAGAAACCATATCTCTTCCAAAAAAATTGGAAACCATTTCAATGATAACCGATGGCTTTAAAAACGGAATATTCCCTATAATTCTCGCCGCTCGGTTACCTGTGCTGCGGTTATAAATATCGGAGGAATCTTATCCCTTTGGTTTCACCCGAGCTAGTGCGTCCGAGCCATTCATCTTCTCACTATTGCCCTAGCGCCACCCCGAGCATTGTTGCCCTAGTGCTACCATTTGCCATCCCCGAGCATCACCACCCCCCACTGTCTAGTCCTCCAGCTCATGTGCTAGAAGACCATCGGAGCAATGGCGTCCAAGAAAGCATCCTTGAGCAAGGCGGCGGAGTCCAAGAAGCGCAAGGCCGCCAAGAAAGAGATCCAACTGCCGGCGCCCAAGTACGGGAAGACCGACCAGACGATGCCGCCGAATCAAGCCAGCGCCTGGAAGCCATCCACCTTGAAAGAGGTAGACATCTAGGTACTGGTGGGTGCGAATCTACACAATTCATTGAGCGCGGGCTGGCTCTGTCATCGTCCGACTTCTTCCGGGGACTTCTGAGGTATTACAATTTGGAGCTTGTCCACCTCAACCCCAATTCTATCTTGCACGTTGCTATCTTCGTGCACCTCTACGAGGACTTCTTGGGTATTCAACCCCACTTCTAGCTGTTTAGGAAGTTCTTCAGAGTGAAGCCCCAACCCCGGATGGACCATACAGAAGTAGTCGGAGGGGGCGAGGATCCACCTTTGGGAGCAGTTCAAGAGCCAATACATCGAGAATGAGCTCAAAGACTTCATTCTAGATGGAAGCAACGGTGGTTCTACATTGGAAATCATGAGCCCCATCTTCCCAAGGTCACTGGCCACCATCCAGTGTGGAACAACCACTGGTTAGACAAGTCGAGTACTACCAATAGCTTTCAGTTGCCGGATTTGATTAAGAAGATCGCCGCCTCATGAAGGATGGCCTGACCGGCTTTGGTGTAGCCTTCAGCTTCATGAGGAGGCGTGTCCAGGCCCTGCAATTGTGTTGCACAGTAGCGTATGACTACTCGGGTCCCAATGACCCATCGAGGATGACGTTCGAGGAGTTGTCCCCTGACTAAATGATGGCGCGTCTGAAGCGCTTCTTCAAACAAGTCAAGGGTATTCTGGCGATCTTACGAGAGCACTGCGCCGATAACCCGCCGAATCCTGTAAGTACTCATGGTCTGCAACCCCCGAGTACTTGTGTTGGTGTCTGTCAATGTTACTAACTAGTCTTCTATTTTGCAGGATGAATTGAACATGTATGTCTCCAACCCTCCTCCGCCTGGTGCAGATGTCACGCCCTGTATGCAGTCCCTTGTGGCTGTGCAGAGGGCACTTGAAGAGGAGGAGGAGGAAAAAGGGAAGGAGAGGAAGGATTCACCAGACTGGTCCTCCTTCAGCAGCTCTGACTCGGAGTCTGTTGAAAAATTTGTTGTGAAACCCTATCTTTCTGACAAAGCAGGGTCATCATCTGGGATGTCCAAGCGTGCCGCGAAGGACGTTCAGGAAGTTGAAGTGGCGCCACCCCTGAAGAAGCATGTACTGCCACCGCCAAATGGGTGGTGAAGAAGGCGTTGGCCAATGAAGTCCTGCCTCTGGTAAGTTTGTGTGACAAGATTTTGAGGATCGAGTACTCCTGAATTGTTTGCTTTACCCTCAACTATGACTCTGACTTTGGCTAATTTGTAGGTAGTCAAGGTGGAGATAAAGGTGGAAGAAATGACTACTGTAGTTGTGGAGCAGAGCCTGCCAACTGTAGAAGAAGTCCCGGCATCGAGTACTCAGAGGAAGGAGACGACAACTAAGGCTGGCGAGGATCCAACTGTGATCCGGCGAGCCGCACCAAAGAAGTCATCACCTACCATCAGGAGACTGTGTCTGGGAACTGAACCCACCATCAAGATTAAGAGGTCCACCAAGTAAGTGTGCATGTACCGATGCTTAACATCATGTCGTGGGTAGTGTCGCCGAGTAGTGTGTCGTAACACTTATCTTGTTTCAGGAAATCCACCAGTGTGGAAGCCGAGAGCCCGAGTACGAAGTCTGGTGCTGATGGCAGTAGCCGCTTAGCCCAGAAAGTCATCCCGGAGTCTGGTGCTGATGGCCGTAGCCACTTAACCCCCGAGCTCACCTTGGAGCCCGTTGTTCCGCCGCCGAAGGATCAGCCCGCACCCGAAGTTGCTCCAGGTATGGAGTCCCTTGTAGCAGCACTTTTGCATGATGTCTTGTTGTCACTTGACGTTTCTGCAGTGCCAACCCCCGAGTTGCCAGAGACCGAACCCGTCGCGAAGAGTACTTCCGCGGTGGTGATGCAGTTGGTGGCCATGATGCTAAATCCGAATGCTGAGCCGAAGCCGGAAGCCGAGGTGTAGCCAGAGGCTGAGGTAGAGGTGCCGGCCGCTAGTGAAGTCGAGGCTGCACATGTAACCCCCGAGCCAGAGTCTGACGTGGAGGCTGCTGGGGTGCTGCAAGTGTTGGCAGTTATCTCGCCATCCGAGGCGGGACCATCGACTAGTCGTGGGGTGACTTCCTTCTTGCCTTCAGAGGTTGGTCCATCAACTAGCCAGACGATGGTCCCTCTCGGTGTGCCGAATGCTGGGGAGCATGATGACACACTGCTCCCTCCCATGGTGAACCTAGAGAAAATCGTGCTGATAGCTAACCTCCTGGCCACCGTGGAGTCTGAGGCCACGTTGAAGGACATGCATTGCCAAGTAGGCGAGTATACATAGGTAAGTTTCACTTTTGTTCTTGATCTTTATCTTGAAATTGGTACTCGGTGCTTACACGAGTACTTTGCTCTGTGTTGTAGACGCTGATCCAACGCTCCCTCGGGAAGTCAAAGATTCTCGAAGGACATGGGGACACCATCCAGCGAGTTAAGGCGCTGGAACAGAAATTAGTTGAAGAGCGGCAGTACTCCTCCCGGTTGTTGATGAAGTACAACGGCCAAGCCGACCAATATCGGAATGCTACGCAGAAAGCCGTGGAGGAGAAGGACCACCTCCAGAAACTCAACAAAGGATTGATGAACCAGAATGAGGGTAAGCTATTGTCCTCCATTGTCCTTGAGTACTTGTTTGGCCTTGGTGTTACTGACTTGTTCTATGCCTTTGTGCTTGTAGAGCTCACCAAGGAGAATAAGGATCTCCAGGGTCATGCCACAGAATGGCAGAATGCGTACTACCAAGTCACTGATGAAATTGACAAGGTGACCATGAAGTACGAGACTCTGGAGCATAAATTCGATAAGGAGAAGCAGCTGCGCAAAGACGGGGAGGTCCAACTTGTAGATCTGATGGAGAAACTCCGAGCGCAGCATGCTGAGTTGGAGGTGAAAGATTTTACTCTTAAAGAGCTAACAGAAGCCACTCAGCCCATTGCTGACATGGTGGAGCCCCCGGAGGAAGGTGTGGAGCCCCGTTCCTTAGCAGAAATACTCAGGGATGTTCCTAAGAAGGTCACCACTAAATGAAGAAGACTGTTGAGTCTGTCTCCAAGCAGCTGCTGGAGATGGTGAAGTCGTTCTACCCACAAGCCAACTTGGCTCCTGTGGCAGAAGGCATTGTCGAGGACTGCTCTAATGAGCATTTCCAGCAGTACTCGAAGGAGATGGCTCCTATTGCTCAAGAAGTAGCTGGTCAGATAGACCTTGAGTGATCTGCAAAAATAATTGTCTATAATGTAAACAAGTTATGTTAATGCAAATTATTTGAAGTCTTGTCGCAATTTTTGTTTGCTTGTTGACTTGTTTGGATTCTTTTGGTTTAGTGCATCTCATAGACTACCCTGATATTTGTTCATGTGGTAGTCGTGAGTGTCCGCGCATTAGGCTACTCCCGTGAGCCCCTTCAGATACACTATGTAGAGTACCTTTTAGGCTGTGGCTCCTTTTTGCGAAGTGCTAGTACTCGTGCACCTGGGTAATCAGACTCATCAGGCGAGTGGACTCTTCAGGACTTCATCATCTGGAGCCTACCTTTGCAACCTCTTTGGATTGTCTGTGTGTTGTGCTTCGAAGACCTGGAACTTGCAAACTTGTTATTACAAGCCGCGGCTAGACAGACTTGTCTAGGCAAGGACTCGGGTAGTGTAGATAACTCCCAAATTGCTTGACGACTTCGTTTTGCGAAGGCCATCGGTGGACAGACTTGTCCAAGGAGCTGAATAGCTCAAGATTGTATGCGCAAGCTTGCTTCTGTGCAAGTTGCTGCTATCTAACGAGTTGAATAACCCAAAAGATAAGTGTGCAGACTTCTGAATATAAGTTGCGAGTGGGTAGAGACTAGTCTTTTGTGATAAAAAAATAACTCTGCTTTATTTAAATTGTAACTATACAACTGTGGCCGATGGCCAGTTTATATGAGTATGTAGACTATGGGTAGCATCAACACAAGTGTTCAATGTTCCACGAGTTGTCAACTTATTCACTAGTGAGAGTTTGGAGCCTATACAACCCAGGTCCAATGACCTTGGAGATGATGAAAGGACCCTCCCAAGGTGAGTTTAGCTTGTGCAGCCCCTCTGTGTCTTGATTACGCTTGAGGACCATGTCGCCTCTGTTGAACGAACGCTCTTTGATGTTGCGGTCATAGTAGCGGCTAATTCCTCAAGGTATCTTGCTAACTGGACGAGTGCTGCACAGTGAGCTTCTTCGAGGCTTTCTAAGTCTAGATGCCTTGTTTCTTCAGCCAGACCTTCCCCGTATTGCTCGAATACTGGAGATTTCCACATGATGTCGGCAGGGAGGATGGCTTCTGATCCGTAGACCAGAAAGTAGTGTGAGTACCCCGTAGGCTTGCACGACTATGTGCGAACCCTCAGATGACATTGGGTAGCTCTTTGAGCCACTTGCCTCCTTTGGTGTTACCAATGTCGTGTAGTCTCTTCTTGAAAGCTTCCAGTACCATCCCGTTGGCGCGCTCAATCTTACCGTTGGCCCACGGATGAGCGACAGAGACGTACCGGATGTCAATCCTATTATTCTCGCAACACTCCCAGAACTCGTGATTGTTGAAATTCGAGCTCAGGTCTGTGATGATGCGATTGGGGAAGCCATAGCGATGGACGATCTCGTCAAGGAAGTCAAGTACTATGTCTGCCTTGGGACAGGTTATTGGTTTCACATCAATCCACTTAGTGAACTTGTCAATTGCCACAAGCACCTGGTTGAAGCCCCCAGGCACCGTAGGCAGAGGGCCAATCATGTCTAGCCCCCAGCATGCGAAGGGCTAGGAGGGCAGTATAGTAATCAGCTTGTAGGCAGGGACGTGCTGCTGCTTGGCGAAGAATTGACAACCTTGGCATGGGCGGACTAATTCTTTGGCGTTCTTGAGAGCTGTAGGCCAATAGAAGCCTGCTCCGAAAGCTTTGCCCATGATCGTTCTGGATGATGCATGATTGCCACAGATGCCTTTGTGAATTTCTTCCAGTATATCCATACCATCTTCACGTGAGACGCACTTCATGAGTACTCCTGATGATGCGCGTCGTCTATAGAGTTTGTCCCCCACTAGAACATAGTTTTTGCCACACGGGGAGACTTGCTCTGCTTCTATCTTATCGGGAAGCAACTTAGGCTCCTTAATGTAGTCAATGAAAGGTATGCGCCAGTCTACGTCGATCATCATAACCTCCCGGTCAGGCTCATCATTGCCGCGATCGGTGGTTTTAGATGGTGCTGGCTCCACTATGGATGGCTTGTGTAGTTCATGGACGAAGACCTCAGCTAGGACTTGAACATGAATAGATCCTAGCTTGGACAAGACATCTGCGGCTACGTTGTTGTCACGAGCTACGTGATGTAACTCCAGATTGGAGAACTTATTCTCCAGCTTGCGCACTTCAAGGCAGTATGCATCCATGTTATCCTTGTGGTGATCCCACTCATCGTTGACTTGGTGGATAACTACTAGTGAGTCACCATAGGACAACAGCCACTTGATTCCCAGCGAACTGCCAGGCAGAGCCCGTGCAGTAGCGCTTCGTATTCTGCTTCGTTATTGGATACCTCCAAGAAGATTTGTAACACATATTTGAGTTGTTTGCCTTCGGGAGAGATAAGGAATACTTCTATGTTGGCGTCCTCGAGCTTGAGTGATCCATCGAAATACATGACCCAATGCTCTAATCGCTCTGCCGGTGCGGGTACTTGATGTTCCCACAACTCTACCATGAAATCAACTAGTGCTTGCAACTTGATGGCAGTCCTTGGTTTGAAATCTAGGGACAAGGCTCCGAGTTCTACTGCCCACTTGGAGATTCTTCCTGTTGCATCTCTGATGTGGAGTATGTCTCCCAAAGGAAAGTTTGTGATGACGGAGATGTTGTGTTCCTAGAAGTAGTGTTCTAGCTTCCGCGAGGTGAGTAGTATTGCGTATAGCAACTTTTGTACCAGCGGGTACCTAATTTTGGAATCTGACAACACCTCGCTGACGAAGTAGATGGGCCTCCGTACTTTATATACATGGCCTAGTTCTGGTCTTTCGATCACGATCGCCGTGCTAACGACATTAGTAGTCGCGGTGATGTAGAGCAACAAGTCTTCATTGGGAGTAGGCGCCGTGAAGACTAGTGGATTTGATTAGAAGTCCTTCAGCTGTTGAAGGGCTTGTTCCGCCTCGTCGGTCCACTGGAACTTGTCTTGCCACTTGAGTAGTTTCAAGAAGGGTAGTCTCCATCTCCAAGTCTCGAGATGAATCTGTTGAGGGTCGACATGCATCCAGTCAGCTTCTGAACGTCCCTGATGCATGATAGAGCGTGCAAGTTGGTGATGGCAGCAATCTTCTCAGGATTGGCCTCGATTCCTCAATGACTGATGATGAACCTGAGTAGTTTTTCGGAGAGTACACCAAACACGCACTTTTTCGTGTTTAGTTTTCTACTAGTATGCTCACAAGCTTGCAAAAGTTTCTTCTAGATCTGCAATGAAGTCATCGAGATTTCTGGTCTTTACGACCACCTCATCCACGTACACCTCTACGTTGCGGTGTATCTAATTCTTGAAGCACTCCTGGATGGCTCGTTGGTATGTGGCGCCTGCATTTTTTCAACCCAAAGGACATTGTGGTGTAACAGAAAGCTCTAAATGGGTTGATGAACGTGGTCTTTATCTGATCTTCTTCCTTGAGGGCTATCTTGGAATACCCCTAGTGGCAGTCAAAGAAACAGAGTAGAGCACACCCAGCCATTGAGTCGATGACTTGATCAATCCTAGGGAGCTTGAAGGGATCCTTTGGACAGTACTTGTTGAGGTCCATGTAGTCAACACACATCCTCCATTCGTTGTTGTTCTTCTTCCGCACCAAGAAGGGGTTAGCCAACCAATATGGATCAAGGATTTTTATTATGAAGCCAGCCGCGAGTAGTTTGGCCAATTCTTTTATGATGGCTTCTCTTCTGTCTTGAGCGAACCGTCATAGTCCTTATCGCTTGGGCGTGGCTTTGGGATCCACATTTAGTGAGTGCTCGATCAACTCCCTGGACACCCCCGGCATATCAGATGGCTTCCATGCGAAGATGTCTCAGTTGGCCCGGAGGAAGCTGACGAGTGTGTCTTCCTATTTTGGATCCAGCCTTGAGCCAACCAGAGTTGTCTTGAAGCTGTCGCCGATCTCGAGGTCAATAGCTTTGATATCAACTTCTCCTACCGGCTTGACCTTGGTTGCCCCCGATTTCTTCTCTGGGATTTTGAGTTCTGTCGGGAACAGTTTCTTGGAGGCGGTGAAGACTTGCATCATGGAATTTGACACTTGAGTAGTCACCGCTAGCTCCATGACTTCTGTGTCGCAATTGTATGACCTCTTCAAGTCCCCATGTAGGGAGAGTACTCCCTTGGGTCCCGGTATTTTGAGTACTAGGTACACGTAATGCGGGATGACCATGAACTTGGCCAGTGCTTGTCTTCCAAGGATGGCGTGGTACGAAGTCTTGAAGTCAGCCACCTCGAACCGAATGTACACGGTCCGGTAATGATCCTTGATCCCAAAAGTAACTGGCAAAACCACCTGACCAAGGGGTACAGCCGCATTACCCGGGACAATCCTGTAGAACGGAGAGTTCATCGGGGTGAGCATATATGTTATGTCGAGGCCCATCTTCCTCAAAGTCTTCTCGAAGAGCACGTTGAGGCCACTATCGCCGTCGATGAGTACTTTTGTGAGGTGAGAGCCTGCGACAACTAGATCCAGGACGAGAGGGTAGCGTCCTGGGTCGGAGAAACTAGTCCATTGATCCTTTCTTGAAAAGGTGATTGGCACCTCGGACCACTTAAGGAATTTAGGCGTTGCTGGCTCAATGGACATGATTTCCCAGAGGGTTAATTTCTGGGACCACTTGGTAGCAGTACATGAAGTGCCGCCAAATATGATGTTGATGGTGTTGGATGGGTTCTGGAATTTTCCATTATTGTCATCATCTTCATCTTCTTTGGCCTTTCCCTTGTATTTAGCTCCAGAAGATTCCGGCAGATCTTTCATGACTCTATGAAGGCTTATGCAGTCCATCGCAGAGTGTTTGGAGTTTGGGTTCCATGGGCACTGCTTCTTCAGGAGCTCCTTGAATGGAGTCCTCTCTTGATTTCCACCGCTCTTCTTTGTGGACTGGGACATTGCCGTGACAGTGTTGTCTGACTTCCTCTTGGGGTTTTCACCACTCGAGTAGTTGCCTTGGTTGTTGTTGCCGCAATCGTTGCGGTTCTTGCCGTTACTTTGGCCGTTTCTCTGGTTGTTGTTGTTCTATCCTCTGTTACGACTAGTTTCAAACCGCTCGATCTCTTTGTCCTCTTCATCTACCCAGGCTTGTATCATAGTCTTGAGAGACTTGATATGTTCCGGGTGTCTTCTGCCAAAGTCTTGGAACATCCGGCGGTCATAGAGACCGTTATGGAAATACTATATGGCGTCCTTCTCCTTGATGTCCATGATAGTAGCCTTCTTGTCGAAGAAATGGCGTAGGTAACTACGCAGGGTTTCGCCTTGTTGCTGTTTGATTTGTGACAAGTCGATCCTATTGCCGGGATGTTGCATTGCCCCCGCGAAGTTGTTTATGAATACCACCTTCAATTGACTCCACGTGTCGATGGAGTTCCTTTCTAGAGACTCGAGCCAAGTGAGTGGCCTTGCCTCCATGCAGATGGGGAAGTAGATGACCTTGGTGTCATCGTTTTCTCCCGCCGCTTGGACCGCTAGCGAGTAGCACCTCACCCATTGGACTGGGTCCTGCTTGCCATCGTATTTGTTGATACCCGGAAGTTTAAACTTGTTGAGTAGTATCGTCTTGCATACTAATCTTGAAAAGGCGGGGAACCCGTCAGTGTCATTCTCCCGAGTAGTCGAGTTCTTAATCGTGTTCGCGGCAACGCCCTTCGATGATGTTACGAGCTCCGCGATTCTGGTTGATCTGCTGGCGAAGGTCGTGAGGTTGTTCAGGCTCTTGATGGGGCTCACGGTGGCCGCAACCTCCCGAGGGTCTCGTCCGACTACCTTCTTCCCTGTGTTGACTTGCCCTAGGTTGCTCAACTCTGGGAACCTCGTTTCTGGCAACTTCGAAGCGACTTGGATGCCTTCTGCTGCTACCATGGTAGGAGGAGGTGCATCAGACCGAGCTGATCGGTTTCTCCCGATCGAGTAGTTCGTACGCGTGCTCCGCCAGTAGAGCTAGTTGCTTGGTGTACTTGTCTTGAGCCATCGCCCGAGTGAGCAGGTCAATGGAGGCGACGGTGGCGAGAGGAGTGTTATGTTGACGCATTGAAGCTGCTTCGAACGTGTGACCAGGATCATGATGGGTAGGTCATTTGCAAGGTGGCGTTGACGATCTTCTCACGATGCGTTCCTTGCTCGCCGGTGTGTCCTTTGAATTTCGGTCTCTTCTCCTTGTACGTTGATGGTGAGCTCATCTGCCGACACGTCGTCTGGGTGACGTTCGCGTCGTGGATGCCTTTCTGGTTGCTCTTCATCGTCGTTGGCCCTTTGAGGAGTGATGATGGCGAGTAGTTCCCGCTCTAGGGAAAAACTGGTCGAGCTTGATGTGATGATCTATGTAGGGCCGTCTTCTTTGTAGATAGGAGACAGAGGTGTTCCCTCCTAGTATGGAAGGTTGCCGAGGTATGCGACAAGGCGTGACTCGTCGTCCTTGGCTAGAGCAAATGGCTTCATGTCGGGTCAGTAGACGAATCTTCCTTGTGGAGTAGATGTGATTACTAGACCCTGTTGCGGACCTGATAAAGGGATCTCCTCGTTCGGGTTCGAGTAGAGGATCTCCTCGTTCGGGTTCGAGTAGTAGTCAAGATCCTCGATCGAATCCGAGTTGGATAGGGAGCTGGATAGGGTGGCTTGGTAAACAGCGCCTGCATTTCGGAGTCTGAACGGGAACCAAGTTATATTGTAGACCGATTCGCACGATGGCACAAGTGCCTGCTCATGGGAACCAATCCAACTGGTGGGAGAAGTCGAGTTGTACTCGGACTCGTCCCTGGAACCTCGGAAGAGGTCAAAAATTTTGTTGAAAAATTCAAAGAAATCCTCCAAAGCATGGCGATAGAGGTTGATGTCTTAGTGCTTCTCCTCTAGAGCTGGCATGATGTGGCGGTGGAAGTTTCCAATGCTGTCTGCGACGCAAACTCATAAGCTGAAGATGAACATTGCGCCCTCTTCAAATGCAACGGTGGGCTTGATGATGACTGGAGCCATCGAGTTCGCCAGTGGATCTTTAGCGAGCAACCTACCAAGGGGGTACCCGAGGTAGTGTTTTATGCGTGGGGCTCGCCGAAGATCAGGAACTCGAAGGTGAACTCGAACACACGATTTAGACAGGTTTGGGCTGCTTATGTCGCGTAATACCCTATGTCCTATGTGTTGATTGGATTGTATTGATTAATGATTGTTTGGAGGGGGGGTCCTGTCTCGCCTTATATTGCTGGGGCAGAGTTACAGGTTAGTTGTTGTACAAGAGTAGTAGTCGGATTCGACTAGAAAGTCCTACTCTAATTGGTACGAGTAGTTTCCTAATCTTCAACTAGTCATTATCCTCCATGTAGACCACACCATCCTGCACCGTAGTCTCCATGTCTGACGCGTCTCGGTGTACAACCCCGTATGTAGGACTGTTCAAGCTTCCCGGTGGGCTCATAGATGTATGGCCGACAAGCATAACTCTCTCAACAATCATCCATTTTCAAATCCGTTTGTACTGTTATATTCCTTGTAGTAAGATCTACAGAACTAGATCTATATTTAATATATTTTGAAGCTATTTTATAGAATGTGGACAACTTTTCTATTGTGACAACTTATGTAGAGATAATGTAAAAACTTACGTGGAGACAATATATCAACTTATGTGAGAGTTATCTAGCAACTAGTAATAATTTGTGTAGAGATAATCGAACTATCTATGTCGAATTAAATATAATAAATTATTCAAAAACTATGTAATAACTTATGTTGTATAAAAAATTGTAAAATATATTAAAATCAAGTTATAGAAGATCATGTATGACTTATATAGTTATATGCATGCATCACGATGGCCTGGATCACTCTTGACCCCATACGCCATGCGTGGCCCATGTCCAGCCTAAACTTGGCCTGGTAATATATAAGCTGCGGCCCGTGGCAGACTGCGATGGTCCACAGCAAAACAAAAGCCAAAGCAGGCCAGGTGGGTCAAGCCGCTCGCATGCGCAGGTCGCGCGTGGAGCGCGACCGGTAGCGCGTTAGATTTTTCCTATAGCACCATATACAAATTTTCATTGGTTTTGGATATTTTTGTGGTGATTTCTCACCTTATGAAATTATATTTTCTGATGCGTACGATCGAATAGCATCCATTAAATAACCTTTGCAAAGTAAGGGCCATGTAATATGACGCCCGTTGAGGAATTGGACTTCGGGCTCGGAACCAAAGGAAGCTCTAATCTCAGGATCACCAAGCATTGGTTATGGAGGGTTTTGTAGAATTATGTATTTTTCATCCATCAAGGATTGCAAAAGTGTGACATTCATCCCTCGTATTTTATTTGATGTAAATCAACTTTTTAACTAACTAAATTGGTTCATTTATCATCCTTACTACAGTTTAATCATGGTTTAGTATCATATAACAACAATTTTGACCATGTAATCGTCTTGCTAATCACCGCTTAGCCACGTCTTATGTCGATTCGATCGCTATAGCAGTTCGGTGTGAATCAATTCTGTTAATTTTCCTAGAAAAATTTATGGATAGCCGTTTTAGAGTATTTATTGAAAAAATTTTGTGGGATTTATATTTTTTGACTCATTACATCCCTAAGCAGTGATTATTCTGATAATTACATGGTATAAACTGCCATTAGATGGCATTAAATCATTGTTAAGCCGAGATTGGGATGATTAATGCACCGACATAGTTAGTTAAGAGATCGATTTGCACCAATTAAAATATAAGGGATGAATTTCACACTTATAAAATATTTAAGGGATGAAAAATATATTTTTTTTCCTTATTTTAGACACTAGTAAAGTGCATGTGCGGCACATGCGTGTTTTTTAGAAAAAAAAACTATTTCGTAAACATACTTAAACGATAACACAATTTTATTTCATCCACATTAGTAAAAAGGCCACCCTCCTAAAAGAAAGTATAAGGTTCACTTGATGGCTTTTCAAAGGCTTGTGCATTATTTTTTTTAAGGAATGATAACTTCCATTAAACAACAATTAAACAAGCATATTACCCCAACCAGAGTATCTAATGCCACAGAACCCAAACCCAATTCATCTCCTTGGTAGAGAAAGCTGCACCAAGATTGATCCTGTATGACTCATCCGGTAGACTCCATTTAGCTTGGCCTGAATATGTTTTCTCTCTACATCAGACTTCAGTTTTCCGAATTCCAGTAAGTAGTATATTACTGAGGACCTTACATCTGCGGACTCACACATTCTCTCCCCAGCATTGCTTTATTTCTTGCTGATCACCGTCTCCAAAGGAAGATACTTTCAGTTGCACATCCCACCAGGACATGGAGCACATGCTAATATTCAGTTCAAGACAAGATAGACCAAGACTCGTTAAGAACACATCCAAGCCATCAAAAGTGCAAAAGTGATAATCCAAGGCTTAGCATAAACTTCGAAGAGTGATTAGTGTTAGGATAGGCCTAGAGAAAGATGTCTTGTGGTTGGTTCAAGTAGTGAACCACCATTGTAAGCTTCATGTGCCGGCATCTTAATTGGAGCCTTAGTGGCTCCCCGGTAAGTTTTCGACCCTCCGACTTGGTGTCGAGCAGCAACGACAACCGTGTACGGTGGATGAAGAGACCCCTTCCTTCATGGAGAAACTCCGTAGTGAAGATGTCATCAAGGTGACTGGAAGAGTGGGAGTGGTGAGCCTTGCCTTTGTGGCAAGCTTCTCATCCGGCTTGGCGAGAACCTTTATGGCGAGCCCAAGATCTTGACCGGGACAGACTTGGTGACTGGGAGCATATCCTCTTTAACGTGGACTAGTGGTGGCATTTGCCTACCGATACCACTGGATAAATCATCATGCTGAGTTTGCATCCTTTCTAACCCACTTCTTTACGTTTCTGCATTTCTTTCTTGCAATTTGAGTGCCTTTACGTTCTTAGGATAGTATCTTGCTAGGATTGGTTCTAGGTTGCAAAATATTTTATGGGTGGAAAGTTTCACTAGATAAACCATAGATGCCGGCACACGGAAAAGATTCAAGATTTTATTGACCCTTAGCCTGATTCTTCGATTCAACCTAAGGCTCGGAGCTACTCCATATGGAGTGCGACTTCCGCTACCCTCCATATCACATTCCAAAGATGAAGATTACAAAATCAAGACGATCAAGGGCTTGAGCACACCATAGCCTCATGGCAGTTTTGAAGAATTTTGAAGATTCAGCCAGACAAAGTACTCGAGAAGCACTAAACTACTCGGCGAGGATCTGAAAAGTACTCGAAGACTGCTGCATTCGGCTATGAAGCGGTCGGGGGCTTGTCGGGGATAGATCCCAGTACCCGTAAGGAAGGAAGAAGACGGACTCCTACTAGGATTCCCCTGTAATCCTACTCGGACTCATACCCTGTAACCATACTCGAACTTCTCCTTATAACCGACTAGTAATCCCGCCCCATGGAGTATATAAAAGAGGGCAGGGGTACCTAGATTGGCAGAATCACAACATAGGACCAAATCCTCAATACCAAATAACATCCAAGCGCACGGCGCAATATACAACACCCCAAACAGGACATAGGGTATTACACTACTCTGGTGGCTCAAGCCTGTATAAATCTATGTCTTGTGTCCTCACTTTTACCATCAAGTTTCAGATCCGACGATCCCCATCAACCAATCTACTACCTCGGGATACCCCTCGGTAGGTTGTCGGGTATAAAACACCGACACATATAGATAGCATGATCTAGTTTATGTTTTGAAACAAGTAGTGGAAGTCATAGGCTAAGTATTTTAAGTTAGCCTAATTCACCCCTACCCCTCTTATGCTACGAGCACCGATTCCTTACGTCACTGCCCAGTGCATGTTTTGTGACGACATCTGCTCTTCACAATGTGCTCCAGGCTCGCCCCCTTCTGGCGCATGTCGCCCCTAACCTTGCACCCCCGCTAATGTATCCTAAGCCATGTCGGCCCTGACCTCTACCTTCCTCGAACACCCACCTAAGAACTGTTGCCTTGCTCGGGCTCTAATGCACCTGAAAAGAGCCGCAACCGGATGGTCTTCGATCGCGTTCGCCTTGACACCGGCAACATCGTCGACTCCATGGCCACCCACGTCAAGCTATGGGTCTCCTGTGCTCCTCGGCGCCTCGACAACGACCCCATTCTCTGTTGGCATTTTGCTCTCTCTCATGTAACATAGCTCCCAAGCATGAACACCCTCTCCCCTCTTCCCTGCTCTATCCTAGGCGTTATGTATGCATTAAAACGTATTGCTTGTAACCGTTTGAGCTGCTTGCAGCTCATTGGAAATGAAGAAAGTTGAGGCAAGGTTTTAGATTTCGTTTTCGACAATTTTTCGGTCCCCATCGAAATGATTGAAATTCGCAAAATTTTAGATGAAATTTGAGTTAAAAAGGTAAATCTTTCGGTCATAGTGATTGTGGTCATGATCGAAAAGACCAAAATTTCACGAAATTTGTGAAATTTCTAGCGAAATTTTGATCCCTGAGTTGAGGTGGGCATCTGCACCTTGCCCCGTTGCTCCTTAAAAAAATTAATAGATAAATATTGTGAAATGTTTTATCCAAATAGGAACCGAGCTCTTATGCTGGTAGGGGCATGCTCTCGTCATGGTCTCCATTTTTCTATTAAGAGCTTTATAAAGATTAAGAAAAAATTAGTACCATGGTTAGTGTTTGCTCTATGAATTAACTTATCTGCCCCGTATATTTTCATTCTAGATCCTGATCCCAAGTCTATAAACAAATACCATGAAAATTGTGAAAATAGCTTTCTACTTCATATTATACCACTTCTCTGTGCTTACAGTTTTATTAATTAAGAGATTATGCCCAGCGTCACGCTATATCACTTCATTGTATTTGATTCTTCTATGCTTATCGCCGGCTTTGAGCAACTCTTCACAATGCATTTGTTTGCGTGCTCTTTTGACGACAGTTGTGACAAGTGGAGTAGGTTCCTTCGCACAACGAAACTTCGACGCGTCATGCGTAGCCAACGCCCGACGGTCGCACCGAATCGGCACCAGGGCCCCACCAGCAGCGACACAACGCCGCCGAAAAGGACCATCCACCTGCTGGAAGCGGGGAGCCTTTGATTCGATGCCAACCCAACCAAACCCAACCGCGTCCGGTCCGAGCCGTCGCCACGGGCACGGCCTACTACAAACGCCAAGGCCAAACCGGCACGGCAGCCGCAGGCCTGCAGAGACCGAACCACCAGCACCACCGCGCCCGAGCCCCACCCACCACCGCACCGCAGCCAGCCGAGGGGCAAGGAGGGAGCGGAGCGCCCCGGCCGGTCGTCACGGTCGGAGATGAGGGGCGGATCCAGACCGACCCCGGCCGCCCTGTTCCTCCTCGCTGCCGCCGGGATCTGCGCCCAGTTCGCCACAGGTTCGCGCTCTCGATCTGCCTGTAGACCGTCGGATTTTGGGGGCGCGGCGTGAGGGGGTTACATGGAGATCTAGTTGCTACTTGGAGGCGGGGCGGGGGATTGAGGAATCGCTATCACGATTATTATTACCTTTTTTATAAAGAAAAACAATACTACGATTCCGTTGCTGCGTTTTGTGAGTCGAATTGAGTTGGAAACGGCACTTCCGTTGCTAATTGATTTAGGTGGTTAGAGAGGGATGAACTCGCCGTATCTGGTGGGAATTTTGGAGGTTATGGATATGATGTATGGCCAGCAGCTTAGACTTTAAATTTGGCCTTGGCACTAGGGATCTTGATTTGAGCAGCCGTAGCCGGTAGATGCTAATTTGTATCCTTACAATAATCGGTTTGTAATGAGCTCTTGTTCTTCATAAATTGTATCATTGAAGTTCTATTGGGGATTTAAAATGTAGAAGGAAGAATGCTTGACACCTAAACCTCCCTTGTCAGGTCCAGGTTTGTCTTCGTTGCTACATGTTTCTGACCCCCTGAACAGAATTGCAGCGCTTTATATTACTTGAGCCATCGCCTCGGTAGTTCAGACTGTGTTCTGGTGTGACAGCCTATTAGGAATGGGAAATGTGTTATGTTAAAAGATTAAGGCCATGCCTGGTATGGTTGAAGGATCACCCAATGACTATTGTTACTACAGTGATTTTGTGGGCACCTGCCACTTATTTGCCTTGTTTTCTAATGGTACAGCAAGGAACTGTTCATTATTTACTCTTAGGACCTACATCATAGGCTGTTTGTTACCTTGTTTTAACTTGTTTTATGTGTATGCCATTGTCATCTATCATCCATGCTAGATTGCATGTACGTCAATTACTCAGATTGTGTATTCTAGTCTACAGTGGTAAAGCCACATGGTTGGTCTATTAGATAATGCTATGCAAGTTAAATGTAGAGAACTAGAGAAGGGTTGTTCTAGCCTAGAAAAAAAAGGAGGTGAAAAACGCAAGTGGCATATCTAGAACATTCTAGTGTTTAGACTAGCATTTTACAAACACAAACGTCTTTCCTAGAACCTTGAATCTGGAGAAGAACAAAGTCCTCTTGCTTTGAATACAGAATCTGGAGTGGATCTCAGAGAGTTCTACATTCGCTATCAATAGTGTGCTGATTTTTGTTCCTTCAGCCAATTGACACACCCAGGCCTTTCTTTATTTTTGGATTGGACCTCAAAGCGTCAAGATAAATAAATTGGTGCTAAATGGCCAGAGCTGCGGTCATTTATCACAGAAGCCCAATAAACAATCAAATGAATCGGGTGTGAGTGTAAAATTACTTGCTGTTTTGAATGATGATTTTAAAGTTATTGATCTGTTCTTTGAAGTAAACAAAGTATTTTACAATATTCTTTTTAAGCAAATAATAAATGATGGTTCTGTCAAATTTCCGAGAATTTATTCAAGCTGCCATGGCCGCCATTGTGATACTAGGATTTCTTGTTAGCCAGCTAGGATATGTATGGCCTTTGCATTCCATCTAGAATTGGTTTTGCTGCCCAGCACTTTGTGTAAATTCCACTTGGTTGGTAGTGAAATGCGGTCGGTGCAATTGGAGTAGGTTCATTGATCAGGAAGCAATAGCTCTTCATTTAAGATGTGAAAAAGGTGTGCTTCCCTAACTGCTTATAAATGTTTACGTTACTGATGTGTTATACCATTTTTGAACTTTTGAAGATAGTTGAGAAAAAAATGGAACTCTTGAAGACAGTAACTTCTGTAACTGTTATATTCCTGTTTTTAGTTATATTGCTTCGTTTAGCTTTCGTTAAAAGCCCTGCAAGTGCAGACATGAAATGACATAAGGCTGTTCTGGAATTTCAGTTTCAGATAATTAACTGCCTACAACATTTGCAGTGCTAGCCGGTGATCCCAAGGATGATAAGAAAACTGAAGCTCAGCCGAAGGGTCATACTGGCAAAACAGTTTTGTTTGTCCTCCTAGGAGTGGGGGCAGTCATTCTGTTGTCATTTTTTATTTTCAAGTACTGGCAGAAGAAGAAAAGGGAGGAGCAACATGCACGTCTGCTAAAGCTATTTGAAGAGGACGACGACATTGAGGTTGAGCTTGGTCTTAGAGATTGATAATCTTCAATGTACAGCAAGAGTATCTTGGCTGACAAGGTAATTTCCATGGCACCATAATTGCATATGAAAAGCATCTCCGCTTTCCAGTTTTGTTTTCAAATATAACTTTTTAATTGTCCGCAGGTTTTGCTGGCTGGCTCTCAAAGCATTTCCATGTTAATGTAAAGAATTTGTTGTATTTAAACTCGACAGACCTCCACAAGAATGGTCTACTGTACTTTAGTTTTATATATGGTGAACATCTCTGCGTGCTGGATGCATGAGAATAGCTTTGATGAGGAAATATCAAGGTTTGGAGAACATTCTTTGATTTTAAAGTTTTCTGAATATACATATGCCTCTACTAAAGCAACTCCCAGACTTTGGTAATCCTTTTGTGCAGTAGTTCCATGTGTATTCCGTAGATGCATATTATAGGTTTACAAGGCTTCAATTGGAATTAGTTTGTGTTTGCGGACCTGCTCTTATGTTCAGTAGATGTGCTACTTTCTGAGGGTTCCATATTATAATTCCTGATGCAATACATTCTTTTCATTCTTTTAAAGATGCTGCTATTATATTGCGTTGTTTACAGCAAGTTTACATTTGTCAGCATGTTAATGGCTATTGATATTATATGACCTCCCATGGGAATCTATTAAAGACTACGGAGTACTATACTTGCAATGATATTACTGTATTAGGGTAATAATGATTATCATGTATAATATTGAGCAATTTTTCTCTGGTCTTGGGAAAACTACTTACAATTAGATTGATGTTACCATTCTTGTACGTGCTTGAAGTGCATCAGCGGGATGTTTTTTTTTATGCCAATCTCTTGACCGCGCTTTTATGAACTGATTATATACGTACTATCACGTAGCGTCCCACTTTAAGCTTGTTCTAAACCGTGGGAGTACTTCACAAACAGTTGGGTGCTGATTGATGGGTTGAGGTTGGGATTTACCAGGCTGCGGTGCTCAGCTGGGTGATGCTTGAGTACAGCAGAACGCCGTTGCCACTATTTAACGAGGGCAAACGATGTTCACACAGCAGACCCATTGTTTGCCCGTTATATGACGAGGAGATTGGCCTGCATGCATAATGCGCGCCGTGTGTCCCGTTGTTTGCTAGCAAGACTACATCCTAATTACAAAACTAATTGTAAAGATGGAGTCTAATTCATGAGACGAATCTATTAAGCCTAATTAGTCCATGATTTGATAATGTGGTGCTACCGTAACTATTTGCTAAGGATGGATTAATTAGCCTTAATAGATTCATCTAGCATCCGAACATCCGATATAATACTGCTAAAGTTTAGTATCAAACACCCTTAAAAAGACAAAAGACATGCTGCATAGTGCAATGCGCCAATGCGGCTACCTGAAGACAGGTGAAGAACATGCTGCAGCACAAGAAGCTGCTGCTTGCTGTTCATCGCCATACAGCTCCCAGGCCCATATATGAGACAATTCGAGCCTAGAAACGAGTTACTCAAAACCTTTGTTGGGCTTTTCCTGGACCAACTCAGCCCACGTATCTCTTGCTCGATCATCGCATAGCCTTCGGCTGATCGGCTCGTCGCCGGCGAAAAGTGGCGGTGCATGGGCGGCGGCCAATCGAAGCTCGGCGCGTGCCGTGGCGCGCTCGCACGTACGGCGCTCGTAGGTGCTCGCACGCCCGCGCGTTTCTCGCCTGCCCCCGCGCGCTCGGCTCAACCGTGTTCCGTTGAAGACACCGCGTGGCCGCCGAATCGAACGGGCAGGTGGGGTCTTCGTCGTCTCTTCGAGCGTGACGTGTTTGGTCGGCGGCCCCACCAGTCAAGCGAGCACGGTATACACGTGGACCGCGCTGACGTGTGCACAAAGGAAACTTGTGCCTATCTGCAAGTAAGAGCATATGCCAGATGCCGCAAATTCCTTGCTGGCCCCATCCACTGTCGATCGTGCAGGCGTCGGCGGGGTCCTCACCGGCCGGTTACCTAATGAAATGGATTAGAAGATGACCTCCTGAAATTACAAGTTGATTTGATTGATACAAATATATACTTTTCTTCTGCAATGCAACCGTCGCAAAATGTCTTGGAATTGATATAAACAAAACAGTAAACTACGTGTTGACGTCAGTAAAACGGTCGAAACTGCAGCTGAAGTCGAAGAGACAATGGTGTTTTATTTGGTCCCAAGGAGTGGTCCTCAAGTGGACACGGCATTTGATTATTCCTCTCTTAGTTTCAAATTATATTCAAATTATAGATCGTTTTAGTTTTTCTAAATTTATAGATTTTATTATGATGTATCCAGTGTATATCTATATGGATAAAAAAAACTATGAACTTTAAAATACTAAAATGACCTGTACCTTTTGATAGTGGGAGTATTATTTTTTTCACGCGTGGGATAAGTTGATCGCGGCACACTATCTATTTTAAACCAAACAAAAAGATCACCATCTAGTTTGAATCGTTTTATACATAAACCAAATCATCCACGCAGTCAAACGCACCTTGAACAGTCGAAACTGCAGCTAAAGTCTGAAGACCGAATGATGTTTTATTTGTATTCGGTCCGAAGAACTGGTCCACAAGCGCACACGACGGCATTTTATTAAGAGTTTTTCTCACACGTGGGGACAAGTTGATCGCGGCACTCGCCGTACTAAACTACGTGTTCAGACGCTGTAATATGGAGAAATGAAGAGGAAAAAAATACGCTGTAATATGGAACGTTCCTTTCTGTGTGTATACGTCAAATCGTCAATCATTCATCCTATCGGAATCAATGACGACCATCAAGGAGTGTTTGGTTCCACGGGCTAAAGTTTAGCCCCTGTCACATTTAATATTTAGATACTAATTAGAAGAATTAAATATAAGCTAATTATAAAATCAATTGCACATATGGAGGCTAATTCACGAGACAAATCTATTAAGCCTAATTAGTCCATGATTTGATAATGTGATGCTACAGTAAATATGTGCTAATCATGAATTAATTAGGCTTAATAGATTCATCTCACGAAGTAGCCTCCATCTGTGCAATTGGTTTTGTAATTAGTCTATATTTAACACTTCTAATCAGTATCTAAATATTCGATGTGACATAGACTAAACTTTAGTCCGTGGAATCAAACATCCCTTAAGCATTTCGAGAATATTTTGATGTGAAGGTTCAGCTCCTGTTTTCCCGTTCTATCTTATACAGTACACAAGTGAGGTGGTCACGATATCTCCTGTGGGAGTCTTGAGAGTAGGTCACTATTCTAGAACAAAATAAGGCTTAGTTGCCCAACTTTGGAGAATCAAAATTATTGTAGCAACACTGTAGCATTTCGTTTGTATTTGTGAATTATTGTCCAAATATTGACTATTTAGGCTCAAAAGATTCGTCTCGCAAAGTACAACAAAACTGTGCAATTAGTTTTAATTTCGTCTACATTCAGTACTCCATGCATGTACCGCAAGTTTGATGTGATGGGGAATCTTCTTTTTGCATACTGCCAAAGTTGGGATTTTGGGGGAACTAAAACTAGTTACTTTTCCTTCGTCCATTTCCTTCATCCAAAATTGTAGGTTGTTTGATTTTTCTAGATACATAATTTTTATTATACACGTAGATATATGGTATAATTATATATCTGAAAAGATCAAAACGACCTACAATTTAAAACAGAGGGAGTACAAATTAGATTCGATTATACTCCAAAATGTGGTGTTTTATTTTAGCCGTTTTAGGAGATGCAATTCATTTCTAGCCAAACTGTACTTCCGCCTCATGGTTTGCACTCACTGTAAATCTGTAATGCACACTCCTATGCAGCAACTTGTACATTTATTCTCTCCTTTCTTTTTTCATAATTTAATTAGCTTCATTTGGTTTTTAACTAAATGAAATAGATTGCCTCCGATATTCTGATGTACGCTCGTTCAACACGAGTACACACTGTCACGGTTGGCAAAATTGTCAAGCAACAGCTATTAGTAACTGTCTGTCTACTTAGGCTCCGTTTGGATCCTCACCGTTAAAGTTTAGCACCTGTTACATTGGATATTTGAATGCTAATTAGGAGTATTAAATATATGCTAATTACAAAACTAATTGCACGGATGGAGGCTAATTCGCGAGATGAATCTATTAAGCCTAATTAGTCTATGATTTGACAATATGGTGCTACAGTAACCATTTGCTAATGATGGATTAATTAGGCTTAATAGATTTGTCTCACGAATTCGCGAATTAGCACAGGGGTTCTGCAATTAATTTTATAATTAGCTCATGTTTAATCCTCCTAATCAGCATCAGAACATCCGATATGACACTGCTAAAGTTTAGCGTCCAGTATTCAAACATCCCCTTAAATATTTGCGAAAATGACATGACGTTATCATCATTCAGTATGTACCCCCGTCGGAGATCAGAAGATGAACAGGTTCAGCACTAAAGCTTGCATTCTCACGCATCACGAGCTAGAGGCCCAGAACAATACAAAGTAAAAACACTGAAAGGAATAATACATTATGTAGCAGGTAAATACCAAGTTTAGCTCAGTTGGTTAAGAGCGCATATTTCATTTTATTTAACAATCAATATTTACTCTTGCGCTAATTGCCGTGCAATGATTGCCAATATACCACAGGTGCACAACGTAGTGGTTGCCAAAGTATATGTTCAGCAGTAGATAATTTTGTTTTTAATTTTATGAGTCCTTGTTCTCTAACATAATCAGAGTATAGCTGACCATTATTTTTTTGGAGTAAATTCACAAAAACACACCTATCGATGCACCCAGGCTAAAAAGAACTACTCTTGCGAAACCTATCTCAGAGGCTACATGCACGAAAAACTACTCTTTTTAGTAGTTGAAATATGGTTTTTATGCTCTTTTTTCCAGCAAAAACACATGTGTGCCTCTCTGCAACAGAATGTGTAGTTTATTTGAAGGGAGAATTGTTTCATTCCATTCTATGCATGTGCCACTGGTAGTATGGTCTAGGCCCACACATCATTGTGAGTTGTGACAACATGTGGCATATAAATTGTCACGGAAATTCCAAGTGGAAAATAAGAAAATGAGGAGGCACCATAATGTGCGGTTCTCTAACACCCACAAACATAACATTGATGAAACATAGGAACAAAGAACGTGCCTTCAAACTAGTTATCAAAATTATAGTTTCCTGACTTTTAGGTACTAGAACTAGAAACTCTGGCGTGCCGCGCCCTGCCGGAGTTGAGCAATTGTTTGGCCAGCTTCCGAGTTCTTTATGGGACATACAAACATATTGTGCTTATGAATACAGTCATGGAAGCTGTACTGGTCATGAACTCATGATATAATTAAGACCACTTATGAAAAGTTAGAGCAAACTATGATAAAACTTGTAGCAAAATGTCGACATGTCCTTCAAGTATCTGTTAGGATAATTAATAAAGACAACTTATAAATAAGTTTATGGTGTTACTGATATTGCTAGTCCAGCCTTTTCCTCTATCAGTTCGTACTCACTCTGTTCATGTGCCTAATTAAAAAGGTTGTACATAGGCATCAGATATTCAAATCAGTCTAGACCATGACAACCACGGTCATTGATAATCGAACCTAAAGGTCATCGGACTTTATATCTAATTTCTTGAATTCAATATACGAATCCAATGGATGGAATATTTATGAAATGAAACTCATGAAAAAGGCTAATATGAATTTTAGTTTTTGCATCCTATCGTTGCCAAATATTAAGAAAATGGCATACTGCTAGTACTAATCCTTGTGGAGCTTTAAGAAAGTTGCATACAAACCAATACTCAGGGCACCAAGTAATGATCAGGATTTAGAATAAATTAGTCCCTCTGTTCTTAAATGTATATGACACTGTTGATTTTTTCCCTCGAACTTATGACCAACAATATCTATTTAATGAATTAGTTAAATAAACTAAACTGAGTACCATTACGTCTACAGCAAAAGTAGTTTAGGTTCAACTTGTAGTTTTGAAAAAAAAATTAACAGTGTCATGAATGCAGGTAGTATAAATTACGAAAGAAAAATGAAAAATACAGATTATAGTAATCAACCTGATAATAAAATATTTTTGGTTTGTATTACAAAAATTAAATTTCAGTTCTTTTAGTTTTGGTTTATATATATCTACAATGCGAGTCAGTCAGTCACAACGATACAATGGCGTAGGAGAGCGAATCTACAAAATCATATCTTAATTGACGATACCAGAATCAATTCATAACCTCTGTGTGGCAATGTTGGTACTCAAATCATCCAAGTGTCGTTCTTCAGTTCCTAATTGCCAGTTTGTGTACAAGTCTTAACGGTGAGGCACAGCTTGCAGTAAGTAGATAAACAAAGGAAACTGATTTTTGATCGAAGAAGAGTGGAAGGCAATTAAGCAACAGGAAGCGAGGTGAGTTAGTAGCGGTGGCACTGTGGCAGCGCTCAAGGGCTGAGCTTCTCTTGCTCGTTGCTTTGCGCCCCTGGCCACCAACGCCTGCCAACTGACATAGTGCTATCGGCCTTAATCCAGGATAGCCATGCGGAGGTGGGTGCGTCAGAATGCCATGGCGACCTGCTTTGGGGGCCAGCTCCTGACGCAGCGCTGCACTCGCGGGTTATGGCCAGCGCCGGCCACCGCTCGACCAAAGTCACGGCCACAACGGCCACCGCTGCTGCAAGCAGTGAGCCCCAGCGATTTGCTGCGTTTTCTCCCTCGCCCTGGGACTTGAGGGTGCACCGCTGAGCGCGCCAACAGGACGGCCGTGACCATGGCGAGCCGGTCGGGTGTGGTCGCACGCGCACTCGCGCCGGTACCGAGCGCAGCATTCTCTTCAGCAGTGCGAGCGTGTTGTCCGAGAAGGCGGAGGCGGAGGGAGTTCCACAACATGGTGGCCAGTGTGGTGGGCGTGATTGGGCTTATCACCAGTGGCGGAGGAGGCGGACGCGCGAAGCGACGGGAACGGCGCCGAGTTTGGTGGAACTATCTGGAAACTAGAGTTGCAACGCTTGCACTGGACGGCTGAGATTTACGATGCTGACGGACCAAAAAAGGGAGAGACGTGGCCCAATCACTGCAGAGAAACTTCACCGGATTTAGATCTTTATTAAAGATTGGCAATAAACATTAGTTTGTCTTCATCTTCCATTGCACGGGCATCTACAATTGCTTGTTTTGATAGTCTACCATAGCATAAGTAAGGGTTTGGTTGATCAAGTCGGTAATGTACGTGGTATTTAAAAAATTCATGCATATTTACTGTATTTCTTTTCCTTTTTTATTGAAAAAAGTCCATTTTACTCCCCTCACCTATTTACTTTATCCACTTAACCGCTAAGCAAAATTTAGGCTCACTTTACTCCCCCAAACTATTTCATTTGGTCCAATCTACCTCTAATTAGATTTCTCTTTTTTATCTCTTCGCGTACAAATTGAATTTTAATTTTAGATTTGTCAGTTGACTTATAACATGATGCTGTATATCAGAAAAAATACATTAGAAATTTTCCATGATTACTTTTCATACAGTTTTGTCTATCTAAAATCGATTTTGTATTAAATATTCCTAACCTATGAAAATAACTATGAAAAATTCGTATTATAATTTTTTTAACATAAGGCATCATGTTTTGTATATGCTCACAAAATTGGAACTCAAAATTCAACTCCTACACAAAGAAACAAAAAAGAGAAATCTAATTAGGGGTAGATTGGACAAAAAAATAGTTCAAGGGGGTTAAGTGAGCCAAAACTTTGCTCAGGGGATTAAGCGGACAAAGTGGATAGGTGAGAGGAGTAAAATGGACTTTTTTCTTTTTTTTTAATTAGAACTTGTTGCTTCTTCGTAGTAATTTATACCAAGCTGGAACCCTCTTTCACCATATGGAAATAATAGTGGATATTGCAATGGCATATATGCTGGATGAAATATAGATATACGTTGTAGCCCTTTATTTCTATTACTAACAATGATATCTCTTTTGTTGTTTTCTAGACTTAAGTCGCCTACTATTAACATTGCTAGTTCTTCTGTGTGTGGCATTTCATATTGTATTGGGCCACCTTTATCAGCTCCTAGAATGTGGATACTAACATATATTCCTCTATGTTGCTCAAGCAGATCACGTGCATGGCGAAATACTTTTACTAGTGGATTACAATTATCTAGCATTTTTTTAAGCTCATTGACTATATAGAGGTTAATATCATTTTGGTCGGGTTCTTCGTTAGTCAATGCTCGTATCCTATTTTCGATCTCATTCTTAGTATCAAAAATATATAGTTCAGCGAACTTTGGTGCTTTATTTGGTTGAGGAAGTAATGATCCTATACGGTGATGTATTTGTCCATTTATTCGAAAGACATATGGTCCGTCTCCTTGATTTATTCTCTTATCAATGTTACCTCCCATCGATGTAAAAGAAAACAAACTATTATACTGTCTTATTTTTTGAAAGAAATGCTTCGATAAACTATCTCCATTATAATTGAGCAACCCTAGATAGGAATTCTGGTGATTCTTTATATGGTGGTATCCTATTTTTTCCATACTTGCAACAATTAGAGTATAATATTTCTTTATTGTTACTTTTAGTATCTTTTTTGTTTCTCTCTTCAAACCAAAATATAGCATGGCAGTATCTGAAGCTGTATTCTGGTAGACCAAAGTATGATCATTCATTATATGATTCCTTTAAATATTATTATATTCTAGAGTAAAATATACCATACCATGCGGTGAAGATAAATATGAATGGTTACGATCAATATTTAGACATCTTTGCTTTGCTACTGCCTCTTTATTTTCAATTGTGCTACTTTCTTTATTCTTTCGTTTTCTCTCTTGTATTTTTTGACGTCTAATGCATCTTCTTTTCTTGCTTCTCAGTTCACTATCTTCTATTTCTTCTATTGGTTTATCTCTTTTCTGATTCAACATTTTCAATATTTCCTATGGCATTAAACCCAGATTGAAGGGTTAAAATGTAACAATGTTAGTAATTATTGCATAGAAATTATACAAAAGGTTAAATAATGTACTACATTAACCCATCGTACATATAAAGTGGAGCAAAATTTACATAGCGCCATTTGAAGTACATGGAAAAGAAAGAAAAAAGAAATTACAGCCATTTTTTCAGAAATGGCAAATTCTTTTACTACATTTAAGTACTTGAAAAGAATGAAGAAAAAAAGAAGTTACATACATTTTCAACAGCTGGCAAATTATTATACCCAACATGAGAAGTAGTTAAAATCTGTTAAAAGAGCTGATATGTTTTCGAACTGTGCCATTGTTTGTAGGCATCATGCTATACTAAAATTCAATGATTCAATTGCTACAAATAAGAAAGATCTAGCAACATCACAATATTATGTAACTCAAAAATGTATTTTTGTATGGAGAAACGTTTACAGCAACCTAAATGGAAAAGAACTGTCACAAGGGTTTTGTGCAACACATTGGTGATATAAATGGTTATCATCATTATTCTAGATCGATTAATTGTAATAGATGTAAGAATAATACGAAGTACATGGTGCCAGCATGGAAATGACACAATCATTCACCAAAAGGACCAACTACTAAATTACTAAGGTGTCTATGAGCCCATCAAACACTGGTAGAGAATTGGCCTTTAGTCCCGGTTGGTAGGGTGCATATCTCTCGGATATCCATCCGGGATAAACCAACCGGGACAAAAGGGGGGGGGTCTTTAGTCCCGGGTCTTTTAACCGGGAGTAAAGGACCCCCTTTAGTCCCGGCTCGATTCCAACCGGGACTAAATGGCGCTTGCATGGCACTGCCGTGACGCCTGAATTTTTCATGCATGCATCACGTATACGTATAGTAGTACCGCGGCCCTTTTAATTTGTTAACCTTGTAGTTGAGATTTTTTTAGAACAAAATCAACTAGTATTTAAACGAATGGGATTTGTAATTATACAATTACTATATATATACACAATCCTTATACACAATTCATATACACAATTCAACTAGCTTAGTACAAATCGATCATAATTAGCGCGTATTATATATACAAATAAATCAAAGTATCTTCCTACGATCTTCCCGTCGTGGTGTTGCTGATCGGAGTGTCTAATTGTCGTCCATCGTAATAAAATTCTCCTCTTGGATTTACCACCTCGTCCATTATGAATCCAATGAGACCTTCACATATTGTCGCTACTCTTTCTTCCTTCAAGAGTCCTTGTTGAATATTTAACATCTATAATTTGGAAATTTGTGAATGTTACATGAACAAATACATATAAGGAGCTAGAAAATAATTAACTAGTAATATATTTATTTTACGTACTTTAAAGTTGTGCGGCGTCATCTTCGGTCCCTTGGGTCCCAAAAAACTGTGCATGTGCTCACAGATGTAGTAGCCACATAGATTATTCCCGGGTTCCTGTCTTAAGCACTTCAGTGCGGAAAAAAATAAGTTATGAAATATTCGTGTTATACAATGTAATAAATGTGCAGACTTCATACGTACCGGGAAGTCTGTGTTCCATGTAAGATTTTCTTTGAATGGACCTTTGTGTGTCCTTATGAATTATTTCCATGCGCTGCGGATTAGAATAATGAATGACATAGTGTAACAGGGTAAAATTTAGGAAATAAATTTTTGCATAGAGATAAAGGTCCAGAATTATTACAAGCCTAGCATGTCTTGCAATTCTTGGTAGTCCACCGGATCTTTCCTTAACGAATCAAAGACAGTGACGTGGCTTCTTTCAGGCTCAATTATAATAAGGATCCAGTGGAAGCTGCGTGCGTAAAATGTTCATGCATATTAGAGCTAACTAACATGTAGAGATAAGGAAAAAGACATCGAAAGTAGACGGTATACACACACTTACTTGAAGTTGTATGGAATTAGTATGAAATCCTTGAATGTTTGTTTGTGTAGGAAATTGTATATTTCCGCAAAGGTTTTTTCCGGCACTAATTGTATCTGTTGTTGGTTAACTACAGATGGATCCATGAAGCCTACATGTAGGTACGCCTCTCGGCGGCATGTCTGAATTAGCATCCTACATGAAATGGAAGATGAAGTTAGTACGGTGACGCACGCCAAAATTTACATGTAGAGATAATAAACGGACACTTACAGAATCCAAGCGCTGATCAGAGAGACGTCCAGGGCATCATGATGGTACACTTCGTATATATCCTTGAAGTCTAGCCACAGCACTTTCTCCCCTTCACCGTGAAAATCTATCGGTTTTACCTTCATGCCGATCATCTCCCTCGAGTTGGCGGATGCCATCATGTACCATTGATGGAATTCGTACATCTTTGTTGATAGCTTCCGTACCATTGAAGGCTTTACTAGAGGTTTGCCTAGCTTATAAGTCCACTTCGGCTCAGGGGGCGGTGCAGTTGGCGTCTCGACTTGCCCTATGCATTCATCAAGTCCCAGACCTGTTTCTTCCATGAACTTCAATATATTTGCTTGTTGATCCAAGGGCATTGCTTTTACCCGTTGAGCATCTTCCATTACAACCCCTAGTTCACCGTGCTTGGTCCAAACCAAATAGTTAGGCATGAAACCGTATTTAAACAAGTGGCTGTGAATAGTCCCCCAGGAATCCTTTGAATACTCCTTCCTGTTATTGCATTGGAAGCATGGACAACATACGAACCCATTCTCTGGCTTGTTCGCTTTTGCCACTTCGAGAAAATAATGCAAGCCATCAATAAACATCTTGCTCCTCCTGTCTGCATTATACATCCATTGCCGGTCCATCTGCATCGTATTACGCATGAAAATGGATTACACTTGACAATGGATTACGCGTGAAAATCGATTAAAGATCCAAACAACATGGTACAATACAACAACATGAAGATCCAAATACACATATTTAAATTAAAGTCTCAAACAACATTATACAATACAACAAGCCATCCACTGGTTATTATCACGGAGGACTTCTTCATGACGTTGCTGCAAATAACGAAGCATTGCTTTTTCCAGCGCGCTCTTTTTCTTCGGCTTATGCTGAGGGCCAACTATGATTGGAACCTTGCCATAATAGGAACCACGATCGCCCCCACCATCGTCACTTCCTCTAGTAGCAGAAGCCATCTATGTACAAAAATTATTATCTTAACACTGCATAAGTTGTTCAACTTGAAGACCGTGATCATCTCGCGAGGATGTCCTCAACTGGGCGGCACCGCACTTCGTCATTAAAGAGGTTAGATGCTACGGAAAAGGGGACACGGTCACGATGTACGTATCCACTCTTTCTCGTAGAATCAAACCTCCTTCTTGACATATGTTGCTGCTCAGCGGAGAACATCCTCGGCGAGATGAACACGGTATGCAAGTTCAACAAGTAGCAGAAGTCATCTATGTACAAAAATTCTTTCCTTACCACTACAGAAGTTGTTGAACTTGAAGACCGTGTTCATTTCGCGAGGATGTCCTCAGCTGGGCGGCACCGCACTTCGTCATGAAAGAGGTTAGATGCTACGGAAAAGGGGACACGGTCACGATGTCCGTATCCACTCTTTCTCGTAGAATCGAACCTCCTTCTTGACATACGTTGCTACTCGGCGGAGAACATCTTAGCAGAAATGAACACGGTATGCAAGTTCAACAAGTATATGGATTTAAAAAACCATATTGAATTTGATAAGATAAACCGTCTAGACAAGGTAGCATCATTTTTAAACCACTGAAATAATGCATACTATATATGACACATCAATCTCCCTCACATTCTAGCTCAAAATACCTCTCCATTTTTCTACTTCATCATCACATTGTAGCAAATAATCTTTCCATCTCCAAAGCATAAATCAAAGCATAACACGAGGATGAAGTAGCAAACCTTCGCAACACTTGTGTTGGCTGAGTCAAATTCCCACGAAAATGAGGGAAAAAACTTCGGGCAGCACCTCCCTTGCTTTGGCACCACCGGAGAGTAGTGAAGCTCAGCTCTCTATCAATGTGCTGGGACTGGCTCGGGCTGGAGAAGAAGTCTCTGTCTCGGGA
>NC_028452.1:20140334-20297090 GCF_000263155.2 Setaria italica
GGAAGGTTAGTCCCCGGTTGGAGGCCCCAACCGGGACTAACCTTTTTATCCCGGTTGGATCCTCCAACCGGGATAAAAGGGTGTCCCTTTTATCCCGGTTGGATCCTCCAACCGGGATAAAAGGGTCCGGCCACCGACGCCCCCCCCCCCCTTTAGTCCCGGTTGCAATTACCAACCGGGACTAATGCTCCCCTCCAAATTTCCGCACCCCGGCGCACCCCTTTTTGTCCCAGGCCAACTTTAAGCCGGGATAAAAGGGGGCGGATCGAAAGTCAGTTCTCTACTAGTAAAAAGTAAAAGTGAATCTTAGTGTCCTCTCCTGACATATTTTATCTCTAATATACAGAGTAGGGGAAATCAGATTTGCTTATTTGAGTTAATCAGCCATACAGCTCATGAGACCATCTTATCTGTTATCTCCTAGTCAATCGACTAAATCACAGTGTTTGACAGTAGCAATGTGTATCGTATATTGTCGACTTCAGTAAAATCACTTGGTAAGTAGATTTCTTGAATATTGTACGCTAAAAGACTGAGAAGGATGCAAGTTTGTTTGGAGCATACATTTTACTGTCTGCTTATCTCCAATCTTCAGTTTGGACTGGCCTGTAATGGAAACACAATCTTTTGTTACAGAAAAGTGGCATATAGGGTGTAGAAATATGTTGATATGTAATGATGCTTCCTTATGCTGCTCAGTAAGGACCTTGCATAGTCAGTACTACCTCACTTTGGGGAAGACAAAGTCTTCAATTTCTGCTCTCAATTTCTACTCATGTAAAATCAGATCATCAATGATGTTGCCTTATGCTAGTCAGTCAGGGTCTTGCATGATCAGTACTACCTCTCTTTGGGGAAGACAAAGTGTATTCAGTTTCTGCTCTTAATCTCTACTCATGTAAAATCAGGTCATTATGCTCTGTTTCTGTAAAATTGTTAGTAGATTAAGTTTTGAAATCTTGACATTCAGACCCATACTCAAATTGCATGATATTATATATTAACTTTTCCTAAGTTAAATATATTCAGAGGTTAATCCAGTTCTTGACCTAACACACTCTGTTGTTGACTGCTCTATATCTCTTCAACTAATGGTAGGCTGCTATGACTTTTAAAAGAAAAAAAGCTCTAGTACCATACTTACAGTGATTAGTATCTCACATATTTTGGCAAGAAAGCACATAGGCAACTTCAAGATAAGATCTTATCTGACAATGGAGTACTCTGTAATCAGATATATCAGCACATCAATCAATTATGTGTACAGGAAACCATTCAATTACTTTTAACATCATGTAGAATATTAACAATCATTATGGAAGTAATGTTGGAAAATATTTTTTTCTTACAGGGTTAGGGGAAAAGAAACAGTTCACATCTACGAATCTTTTTAGACTCTACCCTCATGGTTTAATGGATGTAAAATCTAGCACAGAAGCATACCTGGTTGCAGTGCAGATCGTTCTTTTGTTCAAGGCCTCAAGCAGATAGGATTGCTTGGGTGATGGAAAGAAGACAGAAGGGTTGTTGGCTTTTGCTTGGGTGATGCAACGAGGGTGAGAGGGTTTCTGCCTGGGTGGGCGACGCTGCTACGGCATGCGCGCCGGTGGGTGCGCAACTGGATTTATGGAAGGGGAAATGCCGGCGCAGGAGATGAAGTGACCGGAAGGCTGTCGAGGATCCGAATTCCCATTTTCGAGAATTCAAACCAACGCACTTCCGTGATAGTCCTAGGAAAACTATCAAGTGTGAATCACTATCTCAGATAATATAAATTCATACCAACACAGAAATATAGAGCAACAACATAGTACAAATATCACGGATATCATAAGTATCGAGTCCATCTCTTTGGCACAAGCGGATACAAGTCCATCATGACTGAATCAAGAAAGAAACGTAAAATATCTACGCAGCAGAAACATAAGCTATGGCGAACTCCATCTCCAAAGGCGACTCGAGCGAAGGGTCATCCCTAGTCTTCCCATCCGTCGTTGTCGAAATCGTAGCCGGACTTCGACCCTGAAAAGCTACCATCCCTAGTCCCTGAAAATGAATTAGTTATAAATTTTTAAAGATTAAATGATTTATTTAATTATTTAAGTAATTTCAGAAAACATTTATTAAAGGTGACACGTGTCAGCACCTGGTTGTGCCATGTGACAGCACGAGAGTGCGCCATGTGTCTGCTGACATCAACGTTGACCCGGTCACCGGTCATCAGTCAACTGGGTCCCTTCGGTCAGCCGGTGGGCCCCACAGGTCAGTGGGCCCCACGGGTGAGTGGGCCCATTCGTCAGTTAGTGGGCCCTACCAGTGGGCCCGAACCTTGGACACGTCAGCGCCACGTGGCAGCCACGTGGCGCGCTTTACCCTATGTGGCCCCGCCACGTGGTGCCAACGTGGCAGCCACGCATCATGCGGCAGCAGCGCGGCGTGGCGCGACGTCACGGGGCTCGAGCGGCGATGATCGCACCCACGACGTCGTGGCGTTGCAGGGATGGTGCGCGGCTGCGGGCGTGAAGTGGCAGGCGCGGCGGCGCGCGCGGGCACGGTGCAGTAGGCGCGGCGCGAGGCGTGCGCGTGCATGCAGGCATGGGTCATCCCTAGTCGCGGCACGACCGCGGCAGCCGACAGCGAGGCAAGCGACGGCGGCTCCTACAAGCGGCTCGAAGGCCGGGCACACGGCAAGGTAGCAAGAGAAAGGAGAGGGGGTGGCGAAGCTCACGGCGGGGAGAGGAAGATGAGACGGATGATGTCAGGCGGCGGATGGCGGCGGGCGGTTTCCCCTTGGGCGGTGGCTCCGGCTCTCTCCCTCGGACGGCCTCCTCTTCCTTTTCTTTTCCTCCTTCTCTCTTCCCTTCTCTTTTCCCCTCCTACACTTCTCCTCCCAGCTCTCTTTCCTTCCCTCTCTGGTAGCAGCGATGGGGAGGAGCCCCGGGCGGCTTAGGATGGCGAGGAGGGGGCGTCGAGGGTCCTATTTATAGCGGTGAGGAGCAGCTAGGGTTTCGAGGGCACAGCGCTGGCACTAGGGTTTCGGGGGAGCGGTGCCGGTGGGTGGACGCCCGGGATGCGGCGGAGGCGCGGCACGAGCGGCGGGAGTGCGTGCCAGCGCAGACGGCGAGGCGCGACCATCCCATCCGATGTGCACGCTCGGCGCGCGTGCATGTACGGTCGGAGGAAGAAGATGAACAAGAGCGGCTGACGAGCGGTTCCGACGCGTCGGTGAGAGAGAGAGAGGGTGAGGGGTGCGGCGCGGTTAGGCGGGCTAGGCTGGAGCGGCCTGCTGGCTGCACGAGTGAGGCGGCGGCTAGCGGGCTAAGCCGGCTGGCGGTGCGGGTGAGGCAACGGTTGGCGAGCCAGGCTGGAGCGGCCTGCTGGGTTGCGCGGGAGAGGGGTAGGTTAGCCGGTGGACTGCGGCCGGCTTGGTAGGTTAGATAGGTTTTGATTTTATTCAGATTCAAAATTCAAACACACACAAACTTAAAATCCAAATAAAATTCAAAAAGATCCAAATCATTCCACCCAAGTTTTGAAAATATTTGTGATTTAATTATTAGAGATTTAGATGAGAAGAGAATTTGACTTTCATTTTTAAACAAGCACACAATTCAAAAGGAAGTTTTAAATTTTTAGAAATTTCACTTAAATTCATATTACAAATTTTCGAAATTCGAGCCGTATCGAAGGCACTGGATTCTGTAGTCATGGTATATCTGATCGGTTTGCTCGAGATCGGATGTCGGAAAAAGGGCGACGTGACCCAATCAGCCCCGGGAAACTTCACCGGATTTAGGTCATCAGAGACAGGTGCGATTTCGAGAAGTTTTCTTGACCTTTAGCCAACGATGAAATGTAATACTTTTCTCGATACAGTAAGAGAAATTTCCTTGTACCATTTTTCCCGTAGCTGAGGTTTACTTCCTTCTTTAAGCCCTTTTTTATGCATAGGCAAAGGAGCTTGGAAGATGGAAGTTTTCGTTATCTCCAACCACTTTTGTGTAAATGGGAGGTGTTTGGTTCTTTAGTCCGGATTAAAATTTATGTCACATCGAATACTAATTATAAAACTAATTACATAGATGGAGGCTAATTCACGAGACGAATCTATTAAGCCTAATTAATCCACCAGTAGCACATGTTACTGTAGCACCATGTTGTCAAATCATGAACTAATTAGGCTTAATAGATTCGTCTCGTAAATTAGTCTCCATCTATGCAATTAATTTTATAATTAGTCTATATTTAATATTTCTAATTAGTATCTAAACATTCGATGTAACAGGAATTTTAAGAGGTGCTAAAGAACCAAACATGTTGATAACACAGCTCCAGCTATTTTTCTTTTGCAAATTCATAAAAAAAAATAAAAAAAAAAGAAAAAGGTGAAAAAAACGAGTAACGATCTCTAGAAGCAGGCGAGGGGCACAATCATCTGAGCTGGACCAACCGGTGAGATACATTCACACGTCAGCGAGCGAGAGGGCATCCAAGGCCTGCTCCTCCTGGTTTGTCTCTTCCTGCGCCCCCCCGGCTTCCACCCACCCCCTCCTCCCTCCCACAGGGTGGCTTGCTGTTGTTTCTACGGAGGAGAGGAAGAGCGAGCGAGCAAGAGCAGCAGCAGGCGGCCACAAAGGAGGCGCTGCCAACCCCTGCACAGCCTGGGCTCTGATCATTGATTGATACAAGCCCAGCTATTACCTTCCCTTTTCATTTTTTATGCACATATGCATATATAATCCCACCCATCCCAATACTTGCTCCTTGGTTCTTGGCACCTTTCTGTCCCTTTAGATTTCCTTGGATTCCATATAGACAAGGCCTTCTTCAGCCCCCATTCATTTGCTCTGATAGCTCCCTAGCTGTATCCTCTCTCTTGGTTTCTTGATTGTTTTTTAGTCGGCTTCTTGACTCCCTCTGCTCTTTTTTGTTCCTTACCCCAGTTCCTCGCCTGAAGTTTCAATCTTGTAGAGTTTTTCTCTGAATTCTTGTTTTCCTGCTGTTGGAAGCCATGGATGAGAGGATCCCACCGCCCCCTTTCTTCCAGCACTCACCATCCGGTGTCCATTCTTCCCCTCATCGCCACAACCCCATGTGGTCTTCTTCCTCTGATAGGGAGAGGTATGTGACTCCTGCTACCTGTTTCTGTGTTCCATGTGACATCTCTGACACGTTTTGATATCTGTGTTCTCGCCGATCCTGCTCCTGAAACATTTCGAATGTGAGATTTGGTCACTCTTGTGCGAGATTTACGCGTTCTTGATCATCACCATCTTGGCATGAGTTTGGAGCCGATCAATGCGGCCCTGCTGCTATATAGCGATCTGCCAGGTTGGGGGATCGCTTGCTATTTGCTAATGATGGATTGGTGCCAGTGTTGTTGACTGTTGACGGCTACTAGGAATAAGTCAGCATTGTGTCATCGATTGGGCGATGCTGGATATCCAGTTCATCAGCAGTATTTAGTTTTTAAGCTCGATCGTTAATCGTTATTGTTTTGCAGCTTGTTGTGCAGACCATTTGGTACTCCTGTTTCACAATCTTTCTGTTTCCAAAACATGGAATGGTTACTTCAGTTTCTTTTGTATCCTGCAAGTTTCTGTGACAGCTATAATTGATTGGACTAATGAAATTGTTTGCTTGGCAGATACCTTGCTGAATTACTTGCTGAGAGGCAGAAATTAGCGCCGTTCGTGCAAGTTCTTCCATTTTGTACCAGGCTTCTAAATCAAGGTTTATTTCTTTGCCTTTTCGGTTTTGGTTCTTCTATTGCTATTTTTAGCTATTCCTTCCATCTGATAATCTGCTACACTTTCTGTACGACCATGTCCATCGTTTTCAACAAGTTGCTTCTAAAGATTTCGTTAGGTCGTGTTTACAACTCAGTTGTTCTAATTTTTTTACCGATTTAATGCACACCAAGGGTGTACATCACCTGTTTGTCCTAAAAATTTATGGTTTTAATTGGCTGCTGTAAATTACTTACAAACCCCTAATGCATACCATTTATAAAAATGTACGAATGTGTCGACAGAATTGCTTGTTTCAAATCCCAGAGTCAATTTCACTGAAAAAAAACTACAAACTGTTAATTGTACAATTCTTCAATCATATCATTTAACAGGCTCACTTATTCTTAATCTGAAACAAACATCATTGTACTTAAGTATCTCTGTATATCTATTTTACTGTTATTTTTTTATTATAGCAGATCTTCAATTTTTTCCCCTGTATTCGAGCTTCTTGGTGTAGTTTCAGTTTGCAGCTTTAGACTATTTCGAATATCCTGCCTGAATGGTCTCTCCTTGATCCAAAGTGGAATAAATGAAACTAACATCATCTATTATACAGAATGTTTCGGATGGCATGTATAATCTCATACCAGCTTGTTTTCTTCAATGCAGAAATTTTGCGGGCATCTTCGTTGCCACCTAACCAAAATTTTATTGAACCTGAGAGAATTGATCATGGTAGTCCCTTAAGATTAGCTGGCCAATCTATGAATGGTCAAGCCATGGATCTAGATGGATGGTCGGGAATGCAAACAGAGGTTGTTCACATTCATAAAATCATTTCTTTATTGCTTTTCTACAAGCCCTATCTGTCTTAGCTCCATTTCATATTACTATGCACCCACATAGTGCTCAGAGAATTCTTAGCATACCAGTTATCAACCTTTTTTGTATTGTCATTTGCTTAAATTGAAATGTCTTTCTTTTTTCAGCATTTAGGAGTACTCCAATCCCCATCCATGGTATGGAATGGTACTCCGGGAGTTGTTGGCAGCCCTGTTGTGAAAAAGGTTGTCAGGATCGATGTTCCAGTTGACAAGTATCCCAATGTATGTGCAACTTACTATTAGCTCTAGTATTCGTCTTTTATGTTTAACTTCTCTTTTTACATGCTATGCCAAATCCAAATTATTCATAACCTTTTATAATGATTAGTACAACTTTGTTGGCCGTTTATTGGGGCCACGAGGAAACTCGCTCAAAAGAGTTGAAGCTACGACCCAATGTAGAGTATATATTCGTGGACGGGGTTCAGTGAAAGATTCTGTTAAGGTAATTAAACAAAGATTAGAATCAGCATGTTGTAGTTGCCTATTACTTACTAAAAGGATTGGAACCTTTTAGGGCCACTTCTATTTCGCTGCAGTACTTATCAACCATTAGCTAAACAATTGCATTAGTTGTATCATATAGGAGAATAAAATTAAGGATGGTTGTGATTGACATGAACCAACCTATATTTGACATAAGGCGTCATTTATGTTTTCTGAAGTAAAATGCTGGCAACTGTTGAAGAATTAAACCAGTTATGATGTTAAAGTACTTTTGATATTTCCTAGTATCAATTACTGCAATCAAGGACTTGTCCAGATGTATAATTTTGAACTTTGTGCTATATTAGCAAGGAAAAAGTGCCCAATTGCCCATCGCCCAAAGCATAAAAAATGTCCTTGGATTTTTCTACCCTGATTTCTGAATTTGATGCACTAATGGATCTGAAATGTTTTGTTTCTTTGATTTTATTCCATGTATGTTCATGTTGTTCCCTGGATAGTGGATACTGAGATAATTATAGTGACGCTTTGAGTTTTCTTTTATTGTCCAAAAATGCTATTCCTGTAGGTAGAGATATCAACTTTAAGGCAATATATATTTTTTTTTTGCATCTTTGAAAGGTTCTGTTTAATTGTCATCATCTCACAGGTTTATACTACGGCTAAGCTTTCAGACTTAAATGCTGTTCTGAATTCGTTTTGTCAAATTTTAATTTTGTGTCTGACTTGCAATGTTGTACCCAACCCTTTTCCCTAAATAAAACATGTGAATAAGAAATCTTTTGTTATGGAACAGTTATTGCACTTGTGTAGTTGTGTTTGCCAACTCTTGACTGTAAAACAACAGTGGAGAGATTCTAAAAAATAAAATCCTGTCTTAAACAGGAAGACAAGCTGAGAGACAAGCCTGGCTATGAGCACTTAAATGATCCACTGCATGTGCTTGTGGAAGCTGAGTTCCCAGCAGATAGTGTCGATGCCCGACTAAACCAAGCTGTGGCCATATTGGAGGATCTTCTCAAACCAGTTGTATGTACTCTTACTTGCTTCCAATATTTATCTTGCTTTCTCACTGGTATTACTCATCTCATTAACTGTTGTCATCCTCAGGATGAGTCCATGGACTACTACAAGAAGCAACAGCTGAGGGAATTGGCTATACTTAATGGCACTCTAAGGGAGGAAAGCCCAAGCTCCCATCTTAGTCCCAGTGTATCCCCCTTCAATTCTACCGGGATGAAGCGCGCAAAGACAGGGCGGTGATCATAGTCTGAAATGCAGAGCTTGAGGTGATCAAGATATGTATATCAGATTGCGAATATGCTCCACTGTCGGAAATGATTGCATATGAGGGATCAGCACGGCTGGCTCCAGGCCTGTCATGACATGAGCTTTACTGTGGACATCCTTGGAATGGACAATCGATGTGCAAAATATTTGTCTATTCAAGGGTTTGCTGTTTGGTCTTATTCTTTGTGTATCTGACTTTGAAATATTAACATTATTGGTTGGGTGGTTCTAGGTTTTGGGATTGTAGTGTTGACAAATGACAATAATCAGGGTTTTGAATGTACAAGAAATAGTTCCAATTTGTTAAAAATAGTTTATGTTCTTGCGGACAACTGTGTTCTCAGTAAGATTTTGTACTGGAGTATTCTTTCATTCTCTCCTTACCAAAGATTTAGTCCAACAATTCTGTCTTTCTCTGTTGTGGCTACTTGTACAAATGATTGACAGAATTCAGAGAACACGAACCTTTTTCTGATCCTTGAGGGTTCTGAATTATTTGTCTACAGAATTGCTTTGTGAAATTGTTGAGTTCCATCTTAGCTTTTGCTCTCTTTTTTTTCATTCAACGTTCTTGCTTTTGAGAAGAGAGCGGTAAACAAAGTTATCATTTGCAAGATTTTTAGTACTATTTATAAATTATAACGGGACATGGCATTTGGTTTCAAAGAGAACAGATATGGCGTGCATTTCTGCCAAAAAAATATTTTTGGCAAGATGTTCCTCTAAGTCCCAAATCATCAAATCTATTACAGTTCATGGTCGACCCCAATTTCACGGCGCATTGGTGATGCAAAATGGCACAAACTAAATAGGTTCTAAATCCCAATTATTTCCTGGCAGTACCTATGCAATGCAATGCGTATTAGTGTTGTTAATACCTCTCCTGTTTGCTTACACAGCTTGTTTGCTTACACAGCTTGATGCAAGCTGACATCATGTTTACGGCATCAGATTAGACGAAGCGACCAAACGAAAACAATGTGCATGCTTCTTCCAATGGAGATCACTGCCTTGCCTTGCAATAAACCTGTCTCTTTGCGTGGTAATCATGGTACTTGTTGCGGTTATGCTGCGAGGTCGCCCATCATTTCATAGTACATGCCTTATATTGGCATGTCCCATGAACTCCCAGAGTGGCCTGGGATGTGCGGCCATCATGGTCCGTGCTCTACGAATCCATGATCAGATCGTCGCGAGGTCATCATGGGTGCCATTGCATCACGACCGATGTTTGGTTAGATCTGGAAGGAACGATGCTCCCAATCGTTCTGCCTGTACATTTTGTAGTGCTTCAGCTTTGTCAAGCACGATATGCATTCGTCGGTGTTCTTATGAGCCAAGTATCTATGGCCTTTTCTCTTGCATCTATGGCCCCATTTAGGATGTGAGAAATGAGAACTGAGAGTAGAGACTTCACTGCAAAGGAATTACATTGTTTCCTGCAAATTCCTATATATGTTCCGCCTTTAGGTTATCAACTTTGGCCAATTGTCGAAATGTATATGTTTCCGATGTATTTGTCGATACACAAAATATGTACAAATATATTTCAATTACTTAGTTCAGGTTCTATTCTACTGCAGTCTACACAGCACTCAGCAGCAGCAACAGCAAAATAGTACACTCTCCAATGGAGCTTCTATTATTAATCGGCAAGCTACATAACTTGTCTGTTAAGGAACTGACTGCCGAATTGAGTTTATCATGACCAATCTTTTCGATACGAAAGAAAGTGGGAGAGATTTGACAGAAAACTTAATGAACTCCCACTTCACTTGACCCAGAATTACGTTGAATAATAATCATTGAGTCTTGTTGGACAAGAATGCATAAAGATTAAGGTTACACTTTGCAATAGCTAGGACTGGAGTAAGCTACAGAGTATAGACTCAGACGACCAATTCAGCTCGACAGTTACACAATTATAGAATGGCCATGGGCATGCTAAACAACACAAGGATCTGAAACAACGATCCAGGATAGTGTTTAGTATCTAATGGTCGACCAATGCGATCACATTCAATTGCATCCAACCAGATGCTGAGCAAACCAGGCATTTGCTACAAGTGTAAAATATGTACAGCATTTCTCACGAGATACAGACTTCTGTAGAGAATTCACATAAGACATATCGAGTTGCAGCTAGGTTATGTGCCTACAGCAATGTCCTGAGCATCTAAGTATCAGCAGATCCTGGTGCCTATTGCATTAAGCTCGCCTCCATTTATCAATTTCCTTTGAAGTTGCTTTGATTAATTTCTTTGTGTTCTCGATCAGCTCGTCAAGCAATACATCGATCTGATCTCTGAAAAATGTCACATGACCCTATTAAGTAATTCTGCTTTGTAATGACAGAAAGATATCTGGATCACAGAAACCAAACATTTGTGGAAGTAAAATTGGGTTGGAAAACAGGCTATTGCCCATTGACCTGGTGGTGGAGGCTGTTTAACCTCCCACCATGGTTTCAGTCCTATTCCTGCGCCGGGTACCATACCAATCTCTCTTTTTTATGTGAATGTCAAAGCTCTTGGGCCCCAAAGTCACTTCAGGCAGCTTATATGCAAGACCTGGATTCAACTGGGAAGAACTCTGATACAGAGTACCAGTGATCAATCTTCGTACAATATCTGCGACTACTCATGATAATGTTTGTTAGGGAACATTTGAAGAAACTATAGGCCTGTTTGCCCAAGTAGTTATCAACAAGACAAGCTAACCAGGGCCAAAAGGATAGCTTATTTTTGGGCTTGAAAGCCTACAGCATCTCTCAACCAAAAAACAGGATCTGTGGGAGTGACTTGTGAGTCCTATTAAGTCTGCTGAGCACATAAGGTGCGGTTGCACAAATTGCTTGCACGGTTCCTAGACACTACTGTTTTGGGTATGTAAACAGTTACCTTTTAAGGAGATACGAATAATTCTGAGATAGGCCTATGCAAAGCAAACCCAAGGTGTGGAAATAGTTAATTCCTCTATGCTGTTGGTGCTGATGGCAATCATATAAGAAACAAAACTAATTGCAATTTTGGATAATTACAGAAAATTTTATATAATCAGCAGAAGAGCACATGATTTTACGAATATAACTACAGGCATTGCAAAAGGAATGAGATGATACCATCTTGCAACAGGTATGTGGCACTAAGTTAAATCTTACTCTGATGGGAGGCCCTTAGATTTCTGATTTGATCTGACAATGTTTGAATATTTCCCATTTTCATCATAAGCAACTCCTGTTCCAAAACCGTACCCGAATCCAATCCCTATGCCACAACCCACGCCAACTCCAAATCCTAAGTGCAATCCAGGGAACCCAGGCCCGACTCCTGCACCATGAGTCACATTGGTAGCACAATGAATAGGAGTCAACTGGAAGTTCAAAGTTTAACATAATTATTAGTTCATGAAGCAACCAATACATCCTGTAATGCGTCCACAACTGTTAAGAAAGGGCAACGTTACATATAACCAATGTCCTGAATCTAAACAGAAAGTGAAGATAAATCCTGTTCGCGTTACTGATTGAGCTGAGAAATCCAACACTTCACAAAAAATCCATGTAATTCACAACTATTATTTGCAGAATATGTCAGCCTTTTAGCCTTTTATTTTCTTATTTTATACTAGAAAGACCAACCAACAATCATTGAAATTACCATCTGTCCTGGCATTGGTGCCATTTGTATTTCATAAATGTATTACTGTTGCAGCCATACGAAGTTCAGAAAAATGATGAGCCAACCCCAATGCCAGACCTCTGCAGTCAGGTCGGTAATTAATCACTCATTAATCGATCAGCCTAAGCCACAAAGAGTGGAGTGGCATGCGTTCCAGATGAAGCTATTCCAGTAACCAACAGCTACAAGTAGACAAATTCTGGACGCTTCGATAGCCGCAAGAGCGGGTCTAGGGCTTAAGGGAGGGGTACTACCGCCGATGAGTCCGACGCCGACACCGACGCCGCAGCCGGCGCCGGCGCCGAAGGATGGGCCCAGCTTCCCCAGCACCTTCGACCTCGCCGGCGGCAGGCCCCACCGCGGGCCCCTCCGCCCGCCGCCGCCCATGCCTCCCGCACGGCTCAGAGATGCTTTCTCGAAGCACGCACGCTTCGTGACTGGCTGACAGCCCCGCAGGGAAAGTGGGAAACCAGCGCGGGCAGCGTTCGTTATGGACGCTTGATCCTGCGCGGAGATTCGCTCTGGTTTCTTTAAAAAAAATGCGTGTTCGCACGGCCTGGCCCAGAGACATTGGAGCTGGGTTTTTCCTTGGGCTCAAGTAATCCAGGATGGGCCGAACTGGGCTTCGAGTGGATCTAGCACAAAGCTACCAGGCCAGGCCGGTCTTCGTTTGCTAATACACACACGAGTGCTCTCCTTTTTTTCCTCTAGTTTTTATTTTACAAAATTTCGTTGTGGTGAAAGTGAAACGTCATGTTTACTAGTACTATTTCGTTTAAGAAATATTTCTCAACTCTGTGTTGAATTTAAGATCTTATAAAAATAGAGTAAAACAGAAAAACTTAGACACATTGGCATTTTATAGCTCATTGCCTTGCTTACATTTGACAATGGACGAACTCTGGAAATGACAGCATACGGAGATCAGGCAAATACAGAATTATTCAGTCTCCAACAGTCCGGCAGTCTACTCTCGTGGAATCCTTCTCCAACATATGGATATAATTGTACCATACCACGCATTGCTATGTATGTTCACATGCGTAGTTTCACCATTCACATTTAACGTTTTGATGCCCTTGAAATTCTAAGTGAAGTACCGTGCTGTTCTACTTCTTCACCAGCAGGCAGCAGCTACCTAATCGTTTTAATTAGTCCGTAACCTCCATCTGAACTTCAATTACGTTGACAAGAAAATGCCTTCTCGAAACATTCTGTAAAACTTTTTTTTGTCCAACTCATGGCAGCTGCTTATCCTGAGAAATCCAAAACTTGAGGGCAAGGAATTGCACACTAGCACAGCATTGGTCAGTGGCGTGGGCCCCATCTCATCCTCTGCCAGGTCAGCACAGCATCATCCACAGCATCATCCCTAGCGGCCCCTGCTCACCTGCTTGGGGGGTGGGGGTAGCTCTGAACCAACAATGCCCGGCTCTTAAATGGCCCCCAAATAGTGGAGCCTGGGGAAAAAAATTGTAAAAATAGCAGGCAAGGAATGTGGTTCATTTTCCATGATAATGACTTGTATGAATATTGGGCGGTGCCTGAAAATTCGGCCCTTTAATTTTGTCATATTATAGGGTTCTGTATGAGAGGCACTGGCAATAACAAGTATTGAAATTTCATCCTCTATGGCAAGACGTTTGTCACCGACTCACCGCAGGACTAACATTTCCTAATCCCAAGTTGCACAGATTGTGTGGTAACATTGCTGCCTTACCCATTATCCCTATTTATATTGGAAAATAAAACAAATATGTGTTCATATTGTGCTATATTATTTGACACTGATGTGATATGCCACAACCACCTATAGTCCCAATGTTTTTATTTTTTTTCCATCTCTACTCTTTTGGGTGTACACATAGAGCACGGAAATAATAGATCAATTCCATTTTTTTCAAAAACTACAGCAATAAACTTGTGCTCACATTTATATCCAGAAAGCAAAAGTAAGACATGTCTAGGGTATTCCCAGTATGGGTTTTATTTTTCACGATTTCCTGGAGTAATATGTTATCTAAAGAAATTTAAGTTGATGAATGAAACAACAGCTCTAATGTATAGTTGTACTTCGCGGTTTCATAGGAGTCATCGCATTTAATTGCTATGCACGACATTAGATGAAATCGGATGAAATGAAACCCTCCAATGCCAATTTTAACATGTTTCATAGTCCTGGAAGCAATATGCACTAAGTTTTTCATTCAGATGAAACACATTTCTTTTCTCTCCTTATAAATATGTTGTCATTCATCATTTTGTCTACGTGGCACCGTATTTAATAAGATTAAATGGCACTTTTGGTGACACATGGATTTCTTTAAAAATGGCAAATCAGAAATTGACTCCTATATTTGTTTCACGTTTTTACATTAGCTTGCACTTCATGGGATGGGAGTATCATCTAAAGTTTAGACTCATTAAAGACCTATTGCATAAAAGCAAAACAATTATGCTTGATCAGTTCTCCTAGCTAGTGATTCCTTGCAATACAAACCTAGTGGAACATGTAATTGTAAAAGCACTTTCATGGACCATGGGACATGGAAAAACATTAAAATACCTTTTCTATTAGGACATATGATTTTTTGATAAATATATGAAATTTCAATGCAAGATTAATCATGAAAAAAGGCTATTGCCCTGATACATAACTCCTGCAATTGGAAAAACAATTGTTACAGAATTTTATTAGGATCAAACCATCAAAGTGATACCTAGCGGACCATAGCATTTTAAGTTGAGGACCAGTTTGACAGAGCTTCAACTCCAATAACTCATGAAGCTAGAGCTAGGAGATACATTGGGAGCATTTGGACAGTCATTATTTTTCTATTTTATTTATTACTCCCTTAGTCCACAAATATGCATTTCTGATTTTTCTAAATCAAACTATCCCAAATTTGACCAAATTTATTGGAAAGAATATTAACATCTACCACATCAAAGAAGTGAAATATGAAAGTATATATATCATAATGGACCTAACGAAGCTCATTTGAAGATCATAAATATTATTGATTTTTCATAATTTTAGCCAAACTTAGAGCAGTTTGACTTATGATAAAATATAAATGCCTACATTTATGGATGGAGAGTGTAGTTCATCGAATGCACTTTAAATACATATAAGACATGAACTTTGCTATTATGACTTATGACTAAGACTTAAAAGAAGATAGAGAAAAAAATGGTATCTTTTGTGCATGGAATTCAACTCGCTCAAAAAAATGACCCATAATTCATAGTCACAAAACATATGCAACAATCGATTATCTTATGGAGCCCAAAGGCCATTCTCAGTGCAATGTTTCATGTTTATGTTTCCAAGTATGCCATATAAGCAAGAGTGCATTTAATTCATGGATGAAATAAATTACACAATGCATTGTTTCATCCTTTATTATTTCCAATACTACATACAAGACACAAATATCTTGGAAATAGTGTACACATGATTTCATCCTCATAAAACTAGTTTCTTCTCTTACCTTATAAATAGTGTGTCATGTCACCACAATTGCCTATATGGCAACTCATTATTGCCCATGAAACTAGCATTGAGGATGGCCTAAAAACAACCATGATACTATGCACTAGGGTAGTTTAAAGTGATGTGGTAGCTTTGGAGTGTGTGATAATGGGAGTAGCCTAAGGCTAGTCTCAATGGAAGGTATTATAGGAGTTTCATGAGCATTAAATTGCATGTCACATCAGTATTTTTCTGAATTGTACGAGGAGAGAGAAGGGAAAGTTTCATCAAATGTGGGATGAATTTCATTCCCATGACACTCATCGGGCACAATTACCAAACTCGCAATCTTGGTACCTGTATAATGAAATTGTGCATTGAGACTGGTATAATAACAGTTACAGAAACTAGCGTAAAAAAGCTGCACTAAAATCTTCAATCGAGGTTTATGTGTGTTGAGACGGGTTGGGGAAAGGGAACAGGCAATACGATAGGCAACAGATTAATTATGAGGTGATTAGCCATCCAGGCATGGACTTATTGACTTGGCTATGACCACAGACACGATCAACGTGCTTCACGCATAAAGAAAAATGCCCTGCCGATGCAGACTGGTATACACGCCCGCACTGAGAAGCATTTGATCAACACCCGAGTAATTTGACCGATGTGATCTTATTCACGATGGATGCTTCTTGTACAAGCAAAGCTATTACCCATTATTTTCCACAAAGAAAGGAAACCAAATTGCTCCATTCTCTGCAAGGAATAGAATAAGTAGAGCACTCAAAATGTTAAAATGAAGTTCAAGTTAACACTATAGTAATTTTAGGTGTTTACACATGCTCAAAGAGATGGAAGCAAAAAAACATGGTCAGAATACTCCATAGTGGTGTTTTGGCCACTAAAAGCAACCTTGGGCCCCCTGTTTTGTCCCCCATCTGTTTTTTTTTTGACTCGTGGAATTTGGGCTCCACCTGGATTTTGTGGCAGCGTTGAATTTAACAATGCATATATCAAATAAGTAGGTGTATCAGCCCCGGTGAGAAAATGTCTGCCCGACCTTTGATTTGGCTTAGTCATAAACCAAAGGATAAGACATGTTTTTACCAACAATGAATTTACCATTGCTAAAGTTAGAAGCATATACAGCAAGCACTCCCTCCGTCCCAAATTACTATTTGTTTTGGCTTTTCCAAATACACATCTTTTGACATACACCTAGATATATGGGAACGTATCTGGTGCAAACCAGATACCCCGTGCAACCTTGGAAACTCTGAATCAAGACCACAAGATGTTAATCCAATGGATAGGGTTAGAGATGGAGTTATTTTGCACACATTTTGCACGCCTGCTGGCCAGCAATGCAAAATTAGTTTTTTACAAATCCCCCGCCCCTTCCATCCAAACCTCCCCTTGGACCCATCCAGGGATGCCGCCGCCGCCCGAGGAGCGATTCACCGCCGCCCGTGGCCCTCCGCCGGCCTAGTGAGGGCGTCGCTGCCCCTTCGCCGCTACCCGTGGCCCTCCGCCGCCCGCAGAGGAGGTGAAGTTGGCTAGCGTGGCGGCGTAGAAGGTGACGCCAAGGGTGAGGTAGGCGAGCAGGAAGAGGAAGGCGTGCAACACGATGGCTGGGCGCTTGGGCGGCGCCGGCGGGTGGTCCCCGGCCGCAAGCGCCATGGCCGGCACGATGCGGGAGCGGTGGAGGTTGGTGCAGCCGCTGGTGGCGACGGCAATGAAGTCGAAGAGCGAGGGCGTGCCGACGGCAACAGAGGTGGAGGAGGGGTCCTCTGGGTCTAGCTGCGGCGAGGGCAGGGACGAGGAGCATGACGGCAGGTCGAGGTCGTGGCGGCCGTCGATAGAGCTGCGGCGGAGGTGGGCGCTGTGCGGCAGCAGTGGGGACGGAGGGGGGTGGTGGCGGCGAAGGGGCCACGGGCAGCAGCGAAGGGGCGGCGGCGCCCTCACCAGGCCGGCAGAGGGCCACGGGTGGCGGAGGGTCACGGCAGGGGTTTGGATGGAAGGGGCAGGGGGGATTCGCAAAAAACCAATTTTAGATTGCTGGCCGGCAGGTGTGCAAAATAACCCTATCTCTAACCCTATCCATTGGATTAGCATCTTGTGACCTTGATTCAAAGTTTCCAAGGTTCACCTTGCACCAGATACGTTCCCTAGATATATGCTTATGTCTAGATACATAGTAAAAATGATGTATTTAGAAAAGTCAAAATGAATAGTAATTTGGGATGGAGGGTGTATCTAGTTAAATGCCATAGGAGGACAATTCAAACATCCCCCTCCCCGCTCATTGTACGACAAGAGTGCTGAGCAGGCCGATACATACTGACTGGCTTAAGAAAACTACATATATTTGTCCCCTTGTTATCATAAAGAGGACAAGGGTGTGAGGTATAAAGATACAAATAGACATGTCATCACTCAATAAGATACTTCAACATTAGGTAGGAACATAGTTATACTAGGATGGCAACGTGCAGAGATGGTGATCTCGCCCTTATTAGATGGAAAATTGGAGTTCATCTGTCCCTTTCTAGAGTCACACTCCACTCAATATTTAGTTATACACAAGGCGGCGAATAAGATTGGGCCGATTTGTTCGGTGCATGAACGAAAGACATCAAGAGACGTGGTCACAGATATATAAGGCTTTGCCTTTGTCCCAGCTACTATCCCCTTGCTCGCAAAAGGTTGCTGTTTTGGAGATCGGAACTGACTCTAAAAGGCCAAAACACAACTTGGATTTGTTATTATGTTCTAGATAGATGAACTATGCACATTATTTTCCCATTTTCTTTATCCCAAATTGTAGGAATATAGGAGTAATATTGATCGTCAACAATCTAGTCTAGAGCACAAAAAACACTTGATTTCCCCGTGCCCCAGAATGGCACTCCACTGGAGTAAAGCATTTTAGTCGTGCTACGCTCACCTTCGCCGAAGCACCGTCGTCCGATGCGATCTGCGTGGCCGCAAAGAGAAATGTTTGGCATCTCCACTCGTCAAGCCGTCGTTATAGAAATCAGCTAGCGATCGTGAGCCGGTGACGCACAGGGCCGGGGGAAAGGGAAAGAAACAAAGGCTCATTCAAGTCACGCCGAACGCGCCGCGCCGGTGACCAGACGTGCACCGAGGAAAGCGTGGACGGCAGCGGCTCCGCATCAAACCGAAGCGCATAATCCGCTGTGTGATCGTCGCCACAGCGCCACCTATCCTCCCCGTCGGCGAAGATTTGGGGACGGACGCTAACTAATCCCTCGCGTGATGTCCTTACGTTCGCCGCGCTCGCTGCCATGGATCAGCGCACCCGGCCAGGCACCGGCCGCGACCGGCGCAGAACGTGCCGCGCGTCCGTCTCGTGCTACTGGCACAGGGATTTCGCGAGGATTTCACGTGCGATCGGCATGATTTCCATACATGATTACCGCACGAGACCACGCTTAAAAAAAAACTCACCGCGCACGACACGGACAAGGACCCCCGGCGCCGATGGCGACCGGAAAAAATCTGCGTCCACACGAAAAAAAAGGCGGGATTCGTTGGATTCCCGCGGGCCCGGGCCGACCGAGGCCAGGAAAAATCAAGCGCCGCGCTAGCGTGGGTGCCTCACGCGGCGCGCCTGGCTCGTGGCTGCTGCCGGCCGGACACCCGCGCACATGCGCCGGTGGTGGCGACCGCGGGCCGTGTCGCCCACCGGCCCCATCATCGGATCGGCTCGCCGCTGGCTGCTGCTCGCTGTCATGACCCATGAGGGATCGCGCGGAATCTGCACGACAGGGAGAGGGGAGAGCTATCATCGCTGGGGAATTCCGATTTTTCGTGGTGCCGTGAGCTTTGCGCTTCTCGTGTCATTGGTCCCAACAAGGAGGGTCTGGTTGTTCTAGTTGGAATTGGAACAGATCGAGTCTGTAGGAGTATCTATAATGGGGTTTCTAATAACAATCTAAGGTGGAATGAACATGGTATACAGCTTTCAAATATAATTTTTTTTTGAGATGGTCTTTCAGTACTACGCGAAATGATCGATAAAATATGTACGTATATAGACATATTTCCCGGCACCCGGCAGTGTTAAATCGAGACGCAAGCACTACATGGGCACTCTAACCAATTTTGCTAACCTCATGAGTCATGCGCACGTTACTGGTTAGGACTAGAAACTGTTGGGATACGAGGTAGGTTACACTAGCGCAAATCAAAAATTTCTACCACGTAAATCAGGAAAACTGTCGTATAAGGATCACGGGATTACCACTCGACGCACTACTGGTGCGGAAGATGTAGATTCGCGTCGATGCAGCGAAGTTGATCAACGTAGTCGTATGTAGTCGATCACGTCGACGTCCAGCAGCTCCTCAGCAGCTCGTCCACGTGCAGCAAGATCTCCCTCGTGCCGCGGCTCGTTGGCGGCTCGTCTGGCTCGTCGGCGGCTCGTCCAAGTGCTGCAGGCGCAACACCTCCAAGGTATCCACACGTGCAGGGAGGAATCGTCGCAAGCCGGACTGCTAGATCCGTGAGTTGCAACAGGCGAGGGCGTGGGAGGCGCGACAGATGAGTTTCGCCAAAAGGTGTAAACCCTAGGGCGCCCCCACCCCTCTATTTATAGAGGTTCCTAACGGGCCTCTGGGTACGAGGCCCATTAGTACTTCTAAACCTAATCCAACTCGGATCACATCCGAATTGGGCTTCCAGCCCCTTAAGTGTGTGACCCTATGGGTTCGGATACGTATAGACATGGCCCGAGTACTCCTACTCGGCCCAATAGTCGGTAGCGGCCTCTAGCAAGACGTGCCAACTCCTATACGCACACGAAGATCATATCAGACGAACCATCACAATATTATATACATGCTATTCCCTTTGCCTCACGATATTTGGTCTAGCTCCAAGCCGACCGCTCTTTCTCGATCCTGTGATTCGGAATCCCTTTGTAGGTTAACTCTTAACCGTACGTAGCATCTCCATGCATTTTCGGATCCGATCACTCGAGGGGCCCAGAGATATCACTCTCAATCAGAGAGGGGCAAATCCCATCTTGATTGACCATGTCTCACAGCATGCTTCTTGACAAACCCGAAAGCTACCTTTATAACTACCATGTTACGGCGTAGCGTTTGATAGCCCCTAAGTAGGTCGATCCACATCTTGAATACATGCGACAATCTCAGGTCTAAGGACAAAGCATATATGTTGTTTAAAGAGAGAACTACTTCTCGTGTTAGGTCAGTCCTAGCACATATCTCCACATGTGCCCACATTATTAGTTCAACATCTCCATGTCCATGACTTGTGAAACATAATCATCAACTAATACATGTGCTAGTCTAATATTCATGTGTGTCCTCACATGAACTCCGACTAGGGACAACTTTAGAATAACCATACAAGTAAAGAGTTTCACACACAATTCACATAATTGCAAATCAATTCAAGTAGCCTTTAATGGATATTCAAGGAACACAATATAAATCATGGATATAAATGGAATATCATCATCTCTATGATTGCCTCTAGGGCATACCTCCAACAGAAACACCAGGTGAATACCATGGCTGGTCACAACTTTATTTCCATCTCCCTTGTAGTGTTACGTGACTAGTTCTCGTCCATCCATGATGTGAAACAATAAATCTTTATCGCGCGAAGAGCTTTGGTACATGCTAGGTTTATCTCTTATCCTTTTAATACTCAGCACGCCTAGTGATTGCTGATCGTTAGACTCATAGGAGCTTGAAAAAAAGTGAAAGATTAATGATGTCGAGTGAGTGCCAACTTTTACTTAAAATTTGGTTTTCAAGTTGAAAGATAGATTTTATCAGCAACAAGAAAAGTGAAATATTGGAGTTCAAAATTCTAACTCTGAAGTTTAGGGGGTGTTTGGAAAGGGGTGCTAAACTTTAGCACCCCACTTTTTAGCACATTTTAGCACTTGACTCCCAAACAGGAGTGTTAAAAGGGGTGTGCTAAAGTTTAGCACCCCCATTTTCTTTAGCACACCTAAGGGGTGCTAAAAGGTGCTAAAAGTGGTCCCAAGCCCATTTTTTCCCCTGGTGCCCCCTATCTCCTCTCCTCTCTCTCTCCTCTCCGCCACCTGCCTCCTCCGGGTGCCCCTGCTACCTCCGCCGGCCGTGCCTCCTCCGGCTGCCCCCACTGCATCCGCCGGCCCCGCCGCCAACGCTGGCCCCGCCGCCTCCACCGGGCCCAGCCGCCTCGGCCGAGCACAGCCGCCGCCTCTGCCAGGCCCCGCGGCCGCCATCTGGGCCCCGCCTCCGTTGGCCCTGCCTCCAACGCCCGCCTCTGCCTGGCCCCGCCTCCTCCGCCCGGCGCACGGATCTGGAGGGGGCGCGAGGGAGGAGCGGGGAGGGAGGCGGCGGCGGTGGTAGCGGGAGGAAAGGGAGGCGGTGGTGGTGGGGATGGAGGTTACGGCGGTGGTGGCAGGAGGGAAGAGAGGCGGTGGTGGTGGGAAGGGAGGCGGCCTCCTCCGCCAACTCCCGAGCCCGCCTCCTCTATCTGCCAGGCCCTGCCGCCTCCGCCGGCCACGCCGCCTCCTCCGCCGGGCGTCGGGGGCCTCTTCGGCGGCGGGGGCGGTGGAGGCGGCGGATGGGGTGCGGGGGGCGGTGGTGCTGGTGGAGGTGGTGGGGCTTCTGATCCACCTTGTTCTCCTTCGGCGCGGCGACGATTTGGAGCTTGCTTGGATTTCTTGAGTGGATTACAAGAGCAGAGGGGTATAATTGTCTTTTGCAAACTAATGTGCTAAAGTTTAGCACGCTATCCAAACAGCCTTAAGTGCTAAAGTTTAGCACTACATTTGAGGGTAGCACTGTGCTAAAGTTTAGCACTTGCTATCCAAACAGTGCTGTGTGTTTACAAGTGGGAATCCATTTCGCATTCAACAAGGTGATTCTAGATAAACACTGGAATAGAGTATTATTATTTTCTTGCAAGGGATGGAATAGAGTATTATCATTTTTTTCGAGGGATGAAATACAATATTATGCGTTGATTAAATTGTACCTATAATGCATCCTATCAACTTATCAAGTCTACTATTACAATAGATAATCGTATTGTCCAATCGCTAAAAACTTACATGAGAACATATTATGATCCTACATGACTTCAATTAAATTACAAAAATTTTAATAATTTTGCATGGTGGCCTCGTGAGCACTATTGTTTCGTTCTGTATTCCTTGTTTTATTCTCAACTATAAAAATAATAGAAAAAATCATCATAAAAAAGAACAAAGCATCGCGAGCTTCACTCCAAAATGCTCTCTCCCATTTGCTCTTCTTTGGAACTAACAGCCACACATACGGGGGCGCTGCAAACTACGGTGACGCAGCAGAGGAAAACATGCAGAAATTTCGCCCCTGAGAACCGAACATGGAAAAACCTCAGCCAAATAAAGCCCTTCCACCCTTTTTTTCTCATTTTCCCCATTCAATTCCAATACCCAACCGTTCGCCAGCCACCCGCCAGCCTCCGCAGCCCCCTCACTCCCTATGACACATGGGCCCAAAACTCCATCTGGCCCCACCCGCCGGTCAAAGCTGGAGGCCCGCTGCAGCGCACACGGCCATTTCTCCAGCTGGCACCAACAGCCGACCACACGTCCGTCCGCCACCCCAGTTCCAGCACATCCCGCCGACACATGGGCCCATTTCGGCTGACCCCACCTTGCCAGTCAGCTGCGAAAAATATCACCTCGAAGCCCACCCGAGTACTCGTAGCTCCCTCGGTTCGGAAGCGAGCCGCATATAAAAACCGTCTTCCATCTCTCCGGGCGGCCGCGCTGCTTCGCTGTCTTTCGGCAACGCCCTTCACCACATCTGAATCTCACCCACCCCACCCCCCCACGTCCCCCTCCGCATGGCGCCGGTGATGGGGCTGAAGCGGCCGGCGGCGGCGGCGGCGGGTGCGGGGGCGGCGGCCGCGCAGACCGTCACGCTGCCCGCGGCGGCCGTGCGGGACGCCGTGCGCGCCGCCGTGCGGGAGGCCGAGGCCACGGCGCAGGCCACCGCCCCGGCCGCCAGGGTCCCGTCGCCCGCGGCGGTGCCGGCAGAGATCGCCAGGGACGGGGTGCTGTGCCTCGAGGAGGTCGACGGGAGGCGGTGGAGCTACGTGGTCGACGCCGCCGGCGCCGCGGTCAAGGCCAAGGGGAGGGCCTCCGTCGGGGCCGCCTTCAAGGCCGTCCCGCTCCAGTCCCCGCTACCGCCCGTAGAGGTGAGGCCCCCTTCTGCTACCGCCTTGGATCGCGGGGATTTGGGGCATTAGTGCCGATGGCCTGGTCTTGGATTTGGCTCCTGTGCCGATTGCTGTGCCTCTGCGGGTGACCGGTGACGGTGTGCTTCAACGAGCAGGAAGAAGGCTGTGGATTTTCCGGTGGTTTAGTGGCTTTGTGCGGGTTGTGGGGATAGGATGACTTGCTCGTGGTGGTTTTGAGGATGCGTGAATTTGCAGTTGGATTTGATGAGATATGGATGGGGATGCGTGAAATCATGGTTTAAGTGGAGTTTGGCGCATGCTAATTGCGCTCGTGTCTGGTTAATGTGGAACTCCCAATTTATTGTGGCAGATTGGATCTGTAATTATAGGCCGTGGTGTTGAATTTTTGGGAAAAAATGGTCGTTTTGTTTGCTGCCTCATAGCAATTTAGTTTACCCTCTCTGCTTTCAGTAAATTTGGTTTGGATTGAGTGGCTGTTTGCCTTTGAATTTGGTTTCCTCACGTTGTTAATCATGCATGGGCCAGTATGTGATTTTCGGTGAAGTATTTTCGAACCCAAGATTATCTAATTTAGGGAGACGCTGGTGTCTGATTCAAGCTAGTTGTTTGTTGGATGCTGCTTAGCCACACATTTTTCTTCTGATTGTGATCTTTTGGTGTTAACTGCCTCCCTTTGTTTTCAACTATAGAAGTATTGGATACAAGGAACAACCATAGTCGAGAATGATGAACTACAATATTGATTATATGTAAATTTTCTGCTGCAGGAAATAATGTCCTTTATAAGGTCATATGTTGTGCCTGAAGGCTTTCCACACAGTGTCACTCCTTCATATGTCCCATACATGTCATGGAGAGCATTGAAGGTATATTTTCATTACAGTATACTTGGTTTTGATGATCTGCCTGATTTTGAATGTGTTACTTATTGTACCTTTTTTTTTCTCTTTTCAGCACTTCTTTGGTGGAGCAATGGGTGTGTTTACAACAAGATCCCTTCTAAACTCTGTTGGAGTCTCCCAAAGCAGGGCTGTGCCTGGTGCTGTGGCAATCAACTGGATACTCAAGGCAAGTGTTTTCCTGGAAAAACTTACAAAGAGTGTTTTTAGTTGCTTTTCTTGTTTTCTGCGATATCTATCCAAATCATGTCCTACGAGAACAACAAAAGCATGCTAATGGCTAAGGAAAAAAGAGAACTCACAGGTCATAGTTGGTTGAAATATTTTAGATCCATTCAAACATATCTTCTGTTATTGCTGATGCCCTTCTTACATACATGGGTTCATTGATTTATTTTCGCTGCATTTATCCTGAACCTATAGTTATCAGCACTATTTTCTGATAGACGTATTGTTTTGCTGCTACAGGATGGGGCTGGGCGTGTTGGGAAGATGCTTTTTGCCCGCCAAGGGAAGAAATTTGACTATGACCTGAAGCAGGTATTTGTTTAGATTCAATGTGTGCCCTTCTGCACTCCTAATTTTTCTTCCATGCTAATGACTAACTGAAGTCAAAATTTACTACAGCTCCGCTTTTCTGGTGATCTCTTGATGGAGTTAGGAGCTGGGATAGAATTAGCTACTGCAGCTTTTCCACAACTTTTCCTACCAATGGCTTGCATAGCAAATGTTGTTAAGGTTTGTCCTATTAAATTGTCACAGCAAGTTCTTGCATCACTAATAATTTCAATTTGCCTTTACCTGCAAAAGTAGTGATGAAATATATCCTTTTTGTTTGACACATTTGCTCCATTCAGAATGTTGCTGCTGTCACTTCGACCTCCACTCGCACACCTATCTACAAGGCATATGCGAAAGGAGAAAATATTGGTGATGTCACTGCTAAAGGAGAAAGTGTTGGAAACATAGCTGATCTGGTAAATGTTCAGTATTTTTCAACTATTTTTGCTTATTATTTACAAGACATGCATCTTTCATCTGTTGCTGCCATCGTATTATTTTCACATTATTATATTATGGTTTCTCAACTGTTCAGTTTCTTTTTTCTTTCAATTTATAACGTTTCTTTTCTTTGCTGTTGTTTGTTTGTGAAGTTGGGAACTGGTTTGAGCATTCTAATCTCTAAAAGCAATCCATCACTGGTAACTTCATTTGCCTTCCTGTCTTGTGGATATCTCCTCAGTTCATATCACGAGGTTCGGTTTAACTCCTTCAGTTTGTTGCTCTTGAATAATCTTTTTGATAAAGTTCCTTGTAACCAAACTAATGTCATTTTTATTACCAGGTGCGATCTGTTGTATTGAATACTCTAAATAGGGCAAGATTCACTGTGGCTGTGGATTCTTTCATCAAGACTGGTATGTCAACATTATCTTTTTGAATCCTCATAATCAGATTTTTGTAGAAGTTCTGTGAAAAGAAATTAGTTAGTGTGTACTGCTGTATTGCTCAGAAATGATTAACTTAGGTGGCAAATTGTTCCAAATACACCAGCTATGTTTGTGAGAAGGAACTGGAATAATATTGATAGATATTTAGAGGGATCGCCGGATATCTGCATAATACTTGTGATTGAATTGCAGTATAGAATTACAATAATGGAACTACCATAACTTCCAGAGAGACGTAGTCTAAATAATCTATAATTCAGAGCTTGATTACATGCATTAAAGCTTGCAGTGTTTGGTTGCTAGTTGGCCTTTTACATGTCATGCAGCAGTCTGATATTGGGTCTTCAATTTTCTGATGCAGGGTATGTACCTACATTGAAAGATGGAAACTCACAAGAGACAGTATTTAATCCACCTTGGCGACATGAGCCAGTTGCAATAGGTTTGCACTCTGACCATATATTTCTTTCTGCAGGTCGAGTGCAGAATCTTTGTTAATCAATTTTGTTTCTTTACAGGATCAAGATTTGGGGAGGCATTTCAGGAACCTGCTTCGTTTATTGCTATAAAGCCTTTGTTTGAGGTACCATCTCGTTTGCTCCATTCAGTGTGTTGTCCTATGGAAAGTTTTCCAACATTTTTCGGTTGTTCATTTCCTTCTTTTAGTGTAATTAAAGATTGGTATGTAAAGTTGTCATGTGTTTTAATTGCAGGATGAGAGGTATATTGTTACATATAACCCAACAAAGGACAAGGTATATGCTTTGCTCAAGGACCAAGCAAAGCCGGATGACATTCTCAAAGCTGCTTTCCATGTGAGCAATGACTGTATTCACTACTTTGGCACCATCACACTGGTTAAGGTTGTTTGCATCTACTTATACTCTTCAACTATGTTCTGGTGTACAGGCACATGTGTTACTGCATTTTATCAATGCTTCACATGCTAACTTGAATGCAAGAAGGCGCATGAACTCCAACCGGTCATACCAGCATAATCCAGTGAACATGGACTTCATACCACACATTGAGGAGTCGTGCAAGATTGTAATGTCATCTTATGGAGTTTTCAAGAAGAAAGCAAGAGAACAGGTAAAACTCTGCCTTGCACTCTTGCTGAACTTCTAGAGAAGTAAAGCTTGACAAGAACCGCAGGATTGTAATTCTTGTAGCTAACAGCCTTTCTTTGCCCCCACAGGGATGGATAATGTCGGAATCACTTCTTAACCCTGGACGAGCGCGATTGTGTGGAGTAGTACCACAATGATCGAAGTCTTTTTCATTGATCATGATGAAGAGGATATGTTTTTTTTTTGCTTTCATACTTTGGAGTCCAGCCCTATATGTGAGTCAGCGAACCTCTAACAAAGTCAACAATCAGCTCAAGTACATAAAATGTATCAAATCATCACGAGCCCAAAAGGAAGAGTACTTGTACCTGGTCAGTTCTCTCTCCTGGAACCCAAAACTTTGTACATTTTTACTTGACATGCAGCCACAAATTTCCTTACCCGCTTGATATAACATGCAGGAGCATTTGATTACATCAGTTACCATGATAACACGCTCTGGCTGGGGCGTGCTGACTCATGCAGGACCATTGAAGGGGCTCCAAACTAACTGCGGAAGACCAACTAACAAACCTTTTTTGTATATTCGTTCGGTATTGTATAATGGAGACGGCTACCCTTCCTAATGTGACTGGACTTAGTGGTCATCGTCTGAGTTGTTTGACTGTTTGACAGTAAACTTTCCCCACTAACTTTGCGATACCTTGATTCTCTCCTCATTTCCCAAACATGAGGGGTTGTAAATGCCAGTTTTCGATAAAGAAGAGCTGTGTTTGATAACAGCATATCGTGCATGTTCTAGTTGTTTATGGCACATCCTCACTTTTGCAATGTGCGGCTGTACGAGTTGTTCTAGTGCGCGGCTGTGCTTTGTCTCTTTGAGCTAATGAGCTGGTCCTGTGTTTCGTTGTCATGTGTCCCCGTACTCATTTTTTTTGCATGGTGGTTACAGCAGTTTTTCTTGTTGTGCTACTTAGAGCAACTTCAATGGTCTATCCATTTTTACTCTCTCTATCTAAGTTGAAAAAAAATTCTCTCCATATTGAGTAGTCCGTTTTTACTCTTTATCTAAGTTGAAAAAAATTTCTCTCCATATTGAGTTCTATTTCCTACTCTTCAAATCCAATAGTTAATTTTCTCTCTAAAAATCTATATTCTCCGTCCACTCCAATCTCTCCATTTCGCACTCTCCATTTTGCACTATAACGGACTTTCCATTTCACACTCTCCATTTTGCACATTTGGCAAGCTAAATCTGCTTGCCAAGTTTGGAGAGTATGGAAGAGTATTTGGCAAGCCGGATGAGATGGCTATCCGGATAGCAACTCAGTCGGATCGTGATTTTTCAGCAAACTTGCTAAATTTTAGCTTGGAGAGGGAGATGGAGACGGTTGGAGTTGCTCTTAGGACTTGTTTGAGCTTCTGGTGAACTTCTCATGTATCTTTCGGTTTATATGGAAAGCTGATCATAGATTTTTGAATATTTTTTAGAAGTTATTGTTGGTTTTTTAAACCAAAAGCTAGTAGCACCTTAGATATTTCGTGTTATCTTTAGCTCACAAAATCTTGGACGATCACCATGTTCAGAGAACGATTAATCAAAGTTGCAGAAGTATAATGTTGATATATGAGGCCCGGCCTGGAACGAAGAGGCCTGGTCAGGAGCCTCAAAGAAACTTTGCAGAACTCACGCGTGAAAAGATTCGAAGCATGGCAACATCGCAATGAGACAAGCGAAGGATCAGATAGCATGGCAACATCGCAATGAGACAAGCGATGGAAAAACGGTCAGTTTTCAAGTCTTTCAGTTGAAGAACACGTCCATCACACATCTGCAAGACAGCCTCACCAGAGAATCTGGTATTACTACAACAACCGTTTGAAACATTAAACACAATTAAGCCCGAGCAACATGAGCTGCTGGGGCAACCGAGTGAATTAACTGCGTTCATTCGAAATGAAAAGCAAGTCTACAAGCTAGACAGCTAGGCCATATCTGCAGACACCGACGATTCTGGCGCTTGCTTCCCTCCCGGGTCTCACCAGAGCTTGCTGCTAGGCTCTTGCCCTCTTGTTGCTGCAATCTGGGCACTTGTAGTGCTTGATATGCTCAGCTCGAGCAGGTGTGATCTTGACACACTTCCCATGGTACCACCGTTCGCAACTGTCGCAGCAGATCCAGAACTCGTCCTTGCCGTCATTTGTTCCACAGGACCCACATAAGGTGTTATCACGTTCTTCCTCTTCTTCGTATTCTTCGCCACTCTCATCATCATCATCATCCTTGGGGGGTGCCGACCCTTTTGTTGCCTTCGAATGAGACTCGGGTCTTGATGGCTGAAACAGATAAAATCATCAGTGATGCTAATACTGAACGGCAGCATGATCATGATAAGTGTCTAAACTTACCATTTTCGAACTTGGTTTGTTGCTTTTACTGGTACTATTGGGGCCCTTCTCCTTGGTTTGTTTCTTGGCAACCCCAGTCACTACTTCAAATATTGTGGGCAAGTTATTTATCATGTTGAAGAGTCGCCTCCTGTTAGGAGAGAAACAAAAATACATGTTTTCAAACATCCATAGCAGCAGAAAACTGTATTCAAACAGATAGTAATCTGAATGCTCCGAACCAGTGGAACCCAGATAGCAGTATTGGAATCCATTACAAGAACCTGTCTATTGTTTACTTAAGAGCCCTTCGCATGATCAAAACCTGCTAAGCCACAGGTAAGCAACAGATTCCTTTTTCTACCAGTTATGTTTACCCCTTGGCCCTTGCGTATTTCACATCCATGTATTTTCCTAAAATCATATAATCACCAACACGTATTCCATTGTAGTAGTGCAAAAGGTAAATGTCCATTCTGGTAAGATCTATCAATCCACCTAGTAGATAACAAGATCTACAGTTTTTCAAGTAGTCAATTATTAGCTTCTCTCCCAAAAACAGATTTATGGAAGTGGAATGAATGCTCAACCCAATATACTCATATAACTAACCCCAAATGCATTACATAAACAATGTAACAAGCCAAACAAAGAATATTACAATCATATATTACATTTTATTCAGTCTCTTTTCTGTAAATGTGTAAAGTTTAAGTAACTTTCAATCACTTGCTACTGGTTCTTGATCAAGATGTTGGCAAAAACTGAAAATCTGTTAAGTTTAGTGTTTTCAATCCAAAGGAGGCTCATAAAAAATCCATCAAGCAACTTGAATACATATTTTCATGTTTGCCAACTAGCATAATGTTCAATCGTACACGCAAAAAAAATTGTTCAATTATAAAATCATCCTACAAAAATTCACAACTAAATGAAGCTAAAGAACCAAGTTGTCTTTGAGTACTCTGAAGTAAAGCAACAAGCTGCAAGCCTGCAACCCAGCAATAAATGTTTTGTACAGTAGTTGTGAATTCTGATGTCAAAAGGGAATAGCTTTGTTTGAACCAAGAGAGTCTTCCTTTTTCATTTTTCGCAAATGGTGCTTGAGTCCAGTGGCATAAATTTAAATTTTTAAAAAATCCACTACCAACAATTTTTCAACTCTTAGTTTCAGGTCATCAAAGTGTCACGACTAATGCACTTATGACTTATGCTGGATAATGAATCAAACCCAGAACTTAACCCTACATTTAGCTCCAACAGTGAAACAAAATTGTCAGCTCTTTGTTTGCCCCTAGAGTGCCACAAAACCAGTAACTTGCCTCTCAATGTTTCAGTTTAGTAGCAAATTTAGCAGTTCTCCAATATGTGATGCAACAGTATCAGGTGAAAAAAAATCAACGGTAACTTGCATGTTGCTGAAGTTTCAAGAAACACGTGGACTGTGGTCTTCCAAATTTCAATTTCCAAAATAATGGAAACAGAGAACTGCAGAGTACAAACTACAAACTACTACTTTCAGTGCAGCATGTTGTCCTAGAATCAATATGCACTCAATCCACCAAAGGTGAAAATGTTAGTAGTAGGTTTATCACCAAACTTCTTCCATGCTATAACAATTTTACTATCCCTTTTCAGTATAAAAAAAGTAATGGTAAAGGTGTGAACTGGATACTGTGTTGGTAAAGGTGTGAACTTCTTCCGTGCTATAACAATTTTACTACAAGAACCAGGAGGATATAATAAAGCAGTGTTGTCTAAGCAGTAGCTGCACTTGGCAGTCAGGCTGTAGACCAGTGCTAGTTAGGTGGTATGGAATCACCAAGCATTTAAGCGAGCTAGGTGGCGAAAAGGAAGAAATAAAACCAGACTATAGGGATATAATGAACTAAGAATAGATAAGTAATCTCAGAACAGTGGCAATCAAATGTATTCCTGCGCTATAAAAACCATAGAAGTGAAACGGAAAGACTACATGTTAGTGAATAAACTGTTCCATGTTCTTTATATGTTATTCAGGGCATGCTCTATCTGAAACCTATGGTATGCATCTAATACCTATTTTTTCTTAAAAGAATGATAACAAACACATGGAAGAAGCACTGAGCCCCCAAGACTCCAGTGCAAGTGCTCTACTTTTTTCAAGCAAGAGAGGTGTAGTTAAGAGAGGCCATCCAAACAAAGAAATCACTTAAAGTGGCCTGCTAATTAGGGCCTACATCCTCTTATAGCGCACCCTGGTTGGCACTCACTGCCTTCTATCTTCCCACTACTGTGGTAGCCGTCCCCTCAATCACTCCACTATTTCACCTTGTTTCATGGCTTCAGATCTGATGATACCTCTAACCACTTCCTAATTGGCAGCACCATTCCTTCCTGATCCCTAGTGCCTAGTGACCATAGATGTGCTCTCATGGCCGCCGCCTCCCCTTTATCCTCTACTCTCTGTTGGTTAGTCCATCTCCATGAGGCCTTTCCCCCAAATGTATCAACAGCATGAGCACACGTTCAACTGGCTCATAGTTGCTGACACCTTCTTAGGCCTCTCCATATGCATACCTCAATTCTTGGGACCACTGGGCTCCCAGTGCTAATGATGCTGCTCGTCACAGTATCACAGCCAAGCTTGTTACCAAACAATACCCAGTACACATGTTAGTTTACATTATTCAAAATGTCCTAGCAAACAACATTCTATTGATTTGGATTGTAATTCTTGCAATTTTTTGTAATCCAAACAGTGGAACTGCAGGCCAATTTCAGCTCTTCTTTTTTTTTTGTTCCCCCCCTGAAAGAGGCCAATTTCAACTCAACTCTGATATTTGAATTGATGCACAAAGTAAACAAAGGATCAAACTGATCCTTAACAAAGGAGAAATCACAATGAAAATTTTCAAACGGGTGAGACTTGGGAGTCACAAGTTAGCGATGATGAATTTCATTTTGCAAGTCTTTCATATTTGTCGGTCAACACTACAGACCTGGATGAAATTTGTGCAGATGTAGCAAATAGACGACACAAAACCATAGATATACAAATTAAGTCCAAAGGACACTGCAATGTTCAAATGTCTGGAATCGTTACCTGGCCTCTTTGTCAAACCCAAACCGGGCCGCAAAGTAGAATGCAACAGCTAGTAACCAGGAATCGCTGTGAACGGCAACTAGTGCCAACCAATCCTTCTCATTCATGCCGTCCCTCGCAAAGTTTATTCCCAATGCTGGTTCAGGGATCTCCGGAGGAACTTCCTCCGCCGGCAAAGTTACTTCCCATGTTTCATTGGGGTAACCATAAAGGCATAAATTTTCCTTTTCTGTTCAAAATAGGCAAATTAGTAGATACAAGAAGACTCATGTGTTGTATTACTTGGTAATTTACTCAGTGAAGTGCAAGAACATGCAAAAAATTGCTACTCTTGCAAGAAAAAGCTACATTGGCTGCACTAAAAGACAAGATAAAAGGAGGTTTTGCTGGTTTCACAAAACATACAGTACTTAATTCTGACCCAAGATTGCATTTATGGACTATGGTAGAAACAGCCAAAAACCCAACAAAATAAAAAAAAGAAATAGCAACCGTGGCTAATATGGAGACTTGCCAGCACCAGAAACTGGAACTTTCCAAAAATCCTACATTTTCCACTGAAGGCCACCAAGAGTAAAAAGTTGAGCTAACCAATGCATGAGAACCGCAAAATCCTTGCGAATTCGAGGATTCCATCCAACCTTGCGCTCAATCTACACTTACAATCTCTCACCACACTCGAACCCATTACGTCATTTACCGAAACCACAACGCGATGACCAGTATAGTGCTCCCATTCCCGACTAGCAAATTCACCAAATTTAGCTTCAGAACACCAAGCACAGCAAACGAGCGCCCGAACCCTAACACCCACGAGACTGTCGGCGGCCCCAAACCCTACACCCGAGGAGATCGAGCAGACTCACCGGGGTCGCAGAGCTGGTAGAACTTCTCCACATCTGCGCAAACCACCAAAGCAAGCAACGCGTCAGCACCAGCGCAGCCGCCAGATAGGCAGGCGAAATCCGGAGCACAGGGAGCGAGCGGCGGGTAGCATACCGGTGGTGAGGGCCTTGATCATGCCCGCGCGGCGGCCGCGGAAGTCGCGGAAGACCTCCTCCGCGGTGCGGGCGGAGTAGTGCGCGCCGGCGCCGGGGTCCATTTAGGGTTCCGGCGAGGAGGAGGCGGCGGCGGAGACGAGGGGAGGAGGGGTGTGTGAAGGCGAGGAGGTGGGAGGAGGAGACAGGGTCGCAGAGTCGCAGGAGGGGTGAGGTTTTATTTGGGAGAAAGTTGTGGGCATTTCTGGGAGATTTGAGCCCGTCGTTTTTTTTCTTTACCCAAGTGACTGAGTATGTCACCATTTCTTTTCCCAAGCAAATTTTAATCGTCACCAATTATATATTTGCATTTGCCTGGTGTATTTCAAGGAAACCAATTTGCACTTTTTTATTATGTTTACGTTGAAAGCTGTGGAAGCTTTGAGAGGGTTTAGGCGGGCATGATTATCAAGGCTAAACTTTTTTATCAGCAGTTGTACCCTTTGTTTCTTGAAGGTTTTTTTGCCCTCTAATTTGTTCTCCATGTTGTAATTTTCCTCTATGTTCTGTTCATTTTTATGGGATTTCTAACTGTCCATTTTTCTTGAAGCTTCGCTAGAAATCTTCGTGTCTATTGATTTTACTCTAGGTTTATGTTCATGCTCCTCAATTATAGAGTTTTATGAATTACTATATGCACTTCTGTAGTCTGACTGTAATTTTTTTACATAATTTAGCGTAACATAGCTGACTAGTAGCAAAGAGAGTATCTGTCTATTTTCCTAGAGAAAAATGATGTGTGCATGTGAACATAATGATGTTGATTACAAATAAAAACACATATACTCCAATTTTTTTCCCAGGATTATTAAAAACTATGCATAACACTATGGAAAAATCAAAGATTTGATTTTATACCAGCACGGTCATCTATTAATTGCATTGAAAACAAATGAAGATAATACATCTCATCACTTCATAGCAAATGAAATACACCCGTAATAAAACTAAAAGCAACAAGGAGCATCAAGTGAAAACCATCACATGTATCGCATTTACTCCTTCCGTTTCAAAATATAGTTCGTTTTAGATAGATTGATGAAGGATAAGAGTACCCACAGGTCCTCACTAACCAGGATACTGGTCGGCCCTAACAGGGAGGCCCGCTCGATCACGCCGTGCAGGCCAAGGCATGAAGATACGTGGAGCACAAGTCCAGAGACAGGGCGAATGGACTATACCCAGATATCACGGGATACTTGTTGTAAACTGATTCATATTGATTTCCATGTAACAACCAACTAGACTTATATCCTATCCGATTGTAACCCTAGGTCGTCAACCTGTATAAGGCGGCTAGGGACGCCTCCCGAGAGCATCTAACCTCAACTCTTCGCATCCCATACCAGCAATAAAATTCACCAGAACACAAGACGTAGTTTATTACTCTCCGGAGGTCTAAACCTGTCTAAACTTTGCGCTCTTGTGTTACCATTCAAGCTCTTGCGATCTCCCCCACCTTCAACTCTACACTGGGTAAGTTCCTGGTGGACCGCCGGTCACTAAATCTGACAGCTGGCGCGCCAGGTATCCCCAGCGAGCTCGATGGCATCCCACCCCCCGCGTCATCTTCCCCAAGAGTATGAAGGACTTTCTCACCAACCCGATCCAGCTCCGCTTTACCAGCATGCTGGTGGACTCCGACTCCGTCGCCTCCATCACCGACTCGGTGTCCGCCGTCAGCTCGGCATCCGTCGGATCTGCATCGACGGAGCAAGGTCTCCACCTGAGAATCATCACGCCGCTTGCCCAGCAGATTGGCGATCTCTCTCTCAGAGAGGATCCCGTGCATCCTCGCGGCAACCCGCCCACTCACACCTTCCGATCTAATTGCGGGGCTAGATCGCATCAGCAACACCATTGGTGAGTGCATCAACCTCTCCGAGACGGCACTACGCCCTAGAAGGTTGATGACGTGCCTTCCCCGCGCCCCTTTTAGTCTCAAGAACTCGGCTGCCGAGCTTTCTGAAAAACTCGCGCAGTTGTTCCAGATCCAATCTGAAGACCCACTCAAGCCCACCCAGTTTTTGGACTGTGATGAACATCCAACACCTGTGGCGCTTCTATCCTTAGGACCTAAAAGCTATGTCCTCTCTTTAAACTTTCTCATATTGAATAAATAAAACCCTAAAGGTTCTTTGCGAACCTACTACCTTATCGCTTTCTTAGCCGAACTCTTAATCACGTTCGGGGACTGTGCGACCTGTTCGACAGACCACACCCTCACCTTTACGCTCAGAGGCTTCCCCGCTACGCGCCGACTTCCGGGTCCCAACTTTTCTTCTACCCCTCTCAAGGTTGTGCGACTAACTCGTGTGGACAACGTCCTAGCATGCGAAACCTAAACAACCTTGCGTTCGCCCCCTTTACAAGCTCGAGATCCGCTCTCAAAAGAGTGCTAGCTAGGCAAGGCTAGGCGCTTAGCGGCTACAGGCCTAAGCCACATGGCGTCTGGTCAAACATACTAGGAGGAAAAGAGTTTTGTCTATACATAAGTTAATCAGCAAGTTTTCTTGCCCCATGCCACAGAATGATACATTTTATAGTTTTTTCATTACAGGTCCAGTTCCTTAACTACTTCCTCCACGGCTTGTCGATATTGCTCGGCCAGCTCTGGGAGGTTACCATCATTAAAGTCCTCGGCAACGCCCGTTGTTCTGACGTGTTCCATGGCCAACCGGGGAAAATGCGTCTTTAGAAGCGTCATGACATTCTTGGCGCACCCTATGATGGTCTCCTTCGTCAAGGCCTTCAGCCGAGTTGGCGCATGCTTCAACTCGGTCACGAACCAAGCTAAGGCATATATTCAATTAAATATTTTACGGCTTTCGTATATCTCCATACATCTCGACCTTTTCTCCATGTCTCTATGACTTTCGCCGACCATCTTGGTCACGCCCCGACTGCTCATACAGCTTGGTCTGTCCACAACCGTGCAGACGGGGCTGGACCCTAGCGCACATTTTCGATTTTCCGCACAGTTCTGACTACTTTGTCACTTGTCCGCCTCTCTTAACGGTTGCTAAAGTACTTGGGTAGCACACGCTTTAATCCGTGAAACCTTGACTCATCTTGTGATGCCCCGTCTACAAACTTGAGATCCGCTCTCAGCAGACTGCTGACTAAGTAAGGCTAGGTGCTTAAACGTAACATGCTAACTAACCGAAGAAATTACATAGCCTACATAAGCGGGACGCGCAAGGATTTATTATACGCTGAATAAAACTCCGAGTTATTCAATTATTTAATACTCTACATTATGCTACATAATCTTTGTATTATCCTTTTATAGCTCCGAAACTACTCGACGTGCCTCCCGTTACACGGTCAATTTTTCTAGCTCAGGGCGGGAGGCGACTTGGCGTGGTTCCTTGGCTCTTCCAGTCCTCGTGCTCGGGAGCTGGGCCTATATTTGTATCCTTTTTACGACAGAAATAATACATTAGACTCTTGATCATTAGACCGATTACTTTAATCGCTTCAGCAGTCGTATAGCCTAACGCATTTGGTCATACACATGTGGAAGCTTCAATTTTTCTTCTTTTTTGAGCACTGCGCAGCCTCTCCATCACTATGACGACCGCACATCTTCAGCCAAGTACATTACAAATCAGGTTCCTGTTCGACTCCACATCGCTTGGGAGCTCGAGGGATAAGGATACCCACGGGTCCCACCGACTAGGATACTAGTCAGCCCTAACAGGTGGACCCGTCCGACCACGCCGTGCAGGCCAAGGTATGAAGATACGTGGAGCATAAGTTCGGACGCCGAGCGAACGGATTCTACCCAAATATTACGGGATACTTGTTGTAAACCGATTATGATTGCTTTCCATGTAACAACCGACTAGGATTATATTCTATTACATTGTAACCCTAGGTTGTCAGCCTATATTAGACGGCTAGGGACGCCTCCCGAGGGCATCTAACCTCAACTCTTCACATCCCATACCAGCAATAGAATCCATCAGAACACATGATGTAGGATATTTTTCTCCGAAGGTTCGAACCTGCGTAAACCTTGCATCCTTGTGTTACCATTCAAGCTCTTCGTCTTGCAATCTTCCCCTCCTACAAATTTACCACCTAGGTAACCCTGATGGACTGCTGGTCACTAAATCTGACAATAAATTTTACTATGCACTTAAATATATATAATTATATTTAGATACATAGGAAAATCTATTCATCTAGAAAGATCAAAATAATCCATATTTTCAAACGGAAGGAGTACAAAGATTTTGCAAAACCTTCAATTGTCAGGTAGTAGAGCAGAGTGTGGGAAGGAGACGCGCCCTCGTGCGTTTGCGTGCATTCCTGCCAAGAAAGCAACCGTAAAAACCGAACACCCGCGACAGCCACTGAGCCGCGAGGGGGTGGATATGGCAGCCCTTGCCGCCCACCACCACCGCCTCTATTCCTCCTCCGCCGCGGCTCCAGCTCCTGGCCGCCGCCTCCGCTTCTCCCCGCGTCCTTCTTCCCATGGCCGTTTCAGCTCCAGAGCCGCGGCCCGCGTCCTCACGCGCGCCTCGGGCGGCGGCGGCGGCACCAGCACCAGCAGCGCGGCGGCCCCACCCGCCGCGGCGGCGACGACGGCGTCGTTGTCCCTGGAGGAGCTGCGCCGGGGCTGCACCACCTGGACGTGGCGCGGGATGCGCGTGAACTACCTCGCCAGGGGGCAGGGCCCGCCAATCCTGCTCGTCCACGGCTTCGGCGCCTCCGTCGCGCACTGGCGCAGGTGAGCGGGCCTTGGCTTCCTGCCTTCCTTAGATCTTTCTGATGAAATCTGAGCTATCTCGTGATCGGCGGTGCACGCGCGCGATATGCTCGACCGATGAACTAGCCGAGAGCTTGTGCAGCGATCACTAATTGCTCAGCTCGTTGGTAGGAACATTGGGGTGTTGTCTGAATCCTACACCGTCTACGCGATCGATTTGCTGGGTTTCGGCGCCTCGGACAAGCCTCCTGGGTTTTCTTACACGATGGAGACATGGGCTGAGGTGAGTGTGCTTTCAGTCTCATATATACATGAACAGAGACGTACTACTTGATGTTTGAACGGAGTTGATCTCACAAGATTTGCTTAAGATATCTAGCTTCAAAAGAACAACTTCTCATGTAAAGAAAACCATTGGTGCACGTGCTGTATCAAGCAGTTAATCCTGGACTTCTTGGAGGAGGTCGTGAAGAGGCCCACGGTGCTCGTAGGCAATTCTGTCGGGAGCCTCGCATGCGTCATTGCTGCTGCAGGTTCCAATCCGCCAATATCTTGTAAATTGTAATCCTCTCTCTGCAAACTCGGTAATTATGATATTTAATTAGTTTGCCTTGTGCTAACGATGAGCAGAGTCTAACAGAGACGTTGTTCGGGGCCTTGTGCTGCTGAACTGTGCTGGTGGCATGAACAACAAGGCGATCGTCGATGACTGGAGGATCAAGTTGCTCCTGCCTCTGCTCTGGCTGATCGACTTCCTGCTGAAGCAACGGCCGATAGCATCGGCACTGTTCGAGCGGGTGAAAGGCAGGCATGTTGATCTGCACTACAGTTCCCTCTGGTCTGACATGTTGGCACTTACACTGCTCTGTGGCAATCTGAACTGAACAGGGACAATCTGAAGGATATCTTGCTCTCTGTTTACGGGAACAAAGACGCCGTGGACGACGAATTAGTCGAGGTAAGGGTATCTCCTACTCCTAATGCTCCGTCTGTTCTTCAGAAATCAGTTATCAGCTATGCAAGAATTCATGACTTGGGATCACTGAATCAGTGGGTTAAACTGATGAACTGCTGCTCTATCCATCCCCATTGGCATTGGCTTTGGCCGAAGTCTCACATGCCAGTGATAAGTAAACTGAGTGGAGAACACTAAAGCTCAAACGACAGAGTGACTACACTGAATCGTTGATTTCTGACGCTTTTTCCCCCTTTTGAAACGGAGATCATAAGGGGACCGGCTGACACGGAGGGCGCCCTGGACGCGTTCGTGTCGACGGTGACGGGCCCGCCGGGGCCGAGCCCGATCGCGCTGATGCCGCGGCTGGCCGACGTGCCCGTGCTGGTGCTGTGGGGCGACCGGGACCCCTTCACCCCGATCGACGGGCCCGTGGGGAAGTTCTTCTCGAAGCTGCCGTCCGAGCTCCCCAACGTGACGCTCCACATGCTGGAGGGCGTCGGCCACTGCCCGCACGACGACCGGCCGGACCTCGTCCACAACAGGCTGCTCCCGTGGCTCGACGGCCTCCCGCCGCCCGCGGCCGAGGCGGCCGGCGCTGCGGCGGTCTAGTCGCCGATGTCCTGTAGTGGTGCAGACGCTGGATGTGCATGAGAGATGATCTTTGTTTCGCTTCGACGCATGTTCTTCACTGAAATTCTGTATTTTTCTCTTTTGGTGGAGAAAGCTTAACGAGATTTTGATCCGGGCCCGCGCTTCGTATTGTACGCACGGCCCAACATGAGTTTAGGCGGCGGCCACTTTTTGGGTTCTTTTGGTCTGTACCAGAAACAAACTCAGGTTCTTAGCCCACTTGATCGACCGACCGGGCTAGATTTCCGCTCGACCGGGCTGAATCCATCCTCCCTCCTCGCGGGAACCTCTTTGTCATGGGCCAGAAAGCTCGCGACGGGCCGATTTGACAGCCAAACCGATCTTTTTCTCCACCGAGAAAATCAAGAGCTTTCATTCCCATTCATGTGTGTGTGTCCTAGCTCCTAGTCTTGGAGAGGCAAGTACCCGAAAAAAAAAAACAGCTTTCAGTTGGAGTTGATGTTGCCATATGCTCCAAGATACAGATTCTAGATCAGACGTCCCTTTTCATGGACAAGAGATGTGCTCATCTAGAGATGTTGACCTACCACACTATGTCACCAGCATTTTTCAAACTAGCGACACCTGTACTCTCTCGTTCTTTGAACAGCGAAAAGTATACTCGGTCCAGCACCGTCCTCTGGATGCCGGCTTCCACCGCAGGCAGCTGATGGTGGAATCCTTTCACGGCCAATGAGACACGGCAGTCCACGCACGTCAGACCCACAAGTCGATCAGCTGGGGAGAAATTAAAAGTCAACCTCACAAGTCATCTGGCGCCGGTCAACGACTAGTCTAAGGTCCACGCATAAGCATGGGCGTCAAACGCCGGAGACCACACAGGCATCGCACGATTCGCAATCAGTGTGGACGATCGGTCTCGGCCCCGCGCACGCGCGCAGCTAGCGTCAATCTGCTAGCGTAGTAATGATGCATCGATCGGCCGTCGGGCCTGTGCAATAAGTTGGGGGCCGCCGCCGGCGGTGGCGGCGAGCCGGCGAGAGCGGCCTCACCGCCGGTAATAACTGCCAGTTATGGGATCAGCACGGCCCACCGGCCGGCCGGTCGATCCGTCGCCGGCCATGCATGCATGGGAACAGCTGGAACGGGGAGGAGTAACTGGAGCAGAGAGGCGAAGCTATTGCACATTTATGCACGCGTCATGTACCCACCTCGCCGATGGAATTCAATGCATATCCTCCTGGAGTAGTATCATGGTTTTGCTAGAGGAAAAAGTCAGCCGTTTGTTTTAGGAACAGAATGATCTATCACATTCTCACGTCTCACTTTTTATTTGGTTTTGGAAATAGAATAGATTGATTTGTCACTATCTCATTCTTCACAAGCACATAATTAGCTTAACAATGAGAGATGGTTTAATCTCACCAAAATTCATGGCATAACCCCAGAGCGGGCCATTCCATTCTAGATGAAGTGATTTCTTGAACCAAACAAACCGTAACCTACATCTTGCTACGATAAAATGGTACCGGTCTTCCCCTTTGCAAATGTATGACGTTTTAGACATGACATGTTTCTAATATGCAATTTCTGTAACTTTTAAATAATCCCATACAATATTAATTGAATTTTTACACAACAGAATATAAATTGTAAAAATTCCATATTAGTTAGGGGATTCGTAGTAGTCATGAGAATATTTTTGCAAGATGAATCAATTGATATGATGTGACCACATGATCAATCTAGGTACTTTTTCCTAATTTAATGGTCAAAGTTAGAAACATTTAATTGTGCACCCTATGGATGCATACACTAGGAACAGAGGGAGTAACTTTGGCAGGAGATAAATTGATCTAAAAAAAGTGCATAAGTTATGTGTAGTATGATAGATCACATAAATAAATAATTTGGGATATATTACTTCGGTAGAGGTAGGAGAAGAAGAGAGGAAAAGGTAGAAGAAATTAAAAAGAGGAAGAATATGCATGAAGAGTAAGACAGGAGCTCATTACCCCCCACCCCCCACCCCCACCCCCAGGGGCGTGCCTAACCTCTACCTCCACCATTGACCACATCGAACTATTCAAATCAAAATAGGAAAAAGTGCTAAAAATTGCAAGACTTGTTCTTTTGCGATTATTTTTCATAGCTAGAACACTATGAACCACTCCCTCATATTGCAAATAAGTGACATTTTAGATAATGTCGGTGTTTAGACCCGACAACCTACCGAGGAGGGTGCTCGAGGTAGTGTTTTGGTTAGTGGGGCTCGTCGAGATCAGGAGCTCGAAGGTAAACGCACACACACGATTTAGACAGGTTCGGGATGCTGAATAGCGTAAGACCCTATGTCTTGTGTGTTGGTTGGATTGAATTGCTTTGGAGGAAGTCCCTGCCTCACCTTATATTGCCGGGGTAGGGTTACAGGTCGGTTGATTACAAGAATACTAGTCGGATTCGACTAGACGAGTTCTACTCTTATTGCTACGAGTACTTTTCCTAATCCTCAACTAGTTCCTGTCTTGCCACGTAGACTACACCATCCTGCACCATAGTCTCCATGTCAGACACGTCTCGGTGTCCAACCCCATGTTTAGGACTGTCCAAAACCTTCTAGTGGGTCTATAGATGTACTTATGACAAGCTGCCGAGTACTTTTTAGTCAAATGCAGCAATTCTGAGTACTTTTGTAGATTCTAAGCTCTTCGAGTGCTTCATCTGGTTGAATCTTCAAAGGGACCCGAAAACTGCCATGCGGCTAGAATGTGCTCAAGCCTCATTTAACTTAGTCTTGTATCTTTCAACCTTGAATTTTATATGGAAGTGAGACGAAAATCACACTCCATATGGAGTAGCCCCCGAGCCTTAGGTTGAACCGAAGAATCAGTCTGAGGGCCAATCTATAATTTGCATCACTTTTCCCTTAAAACCCAAAGAATTTTTTTTTTGTCGATGGACATGTGGCACACAACCCCTGAGCTTTTTACCGACTAGTTTGGTGGGTATAAGGGTCAACCTCTGGTTAAGGTGACTGTCTTTGAAAGGAAAACTTATCTCTTCCAAAAATAGAGGTAACTGCCAACTAGTTGTCGCGAAATCCGCGAATCCGTTAAACCTTAATATTGCTTTATTCACGCTGCTGTTACTGCACCACGGTTATAAATAACGGAGGAAATCATCCCTTTCGTTTCACCTTTGCCAACTGCCTTTCCAACTCCCACGCCTTAGGCCCAGCGCCGCCGCTGCCTGATCTTTCGAGCGCTAGTGTCACCGCTCCCACCACTTAGCCCCCGAGTATATGCGACAGAAGAAACTTGTGACATCAAGGATGGGGAGAAAAACTGCTGCATTCGAGGCGGTTGAGGGTGAGAAGCAAAAATGTATGACAAGAAGAAGGAGCCGCAGTTGCCGGTGCCCAAGTACGGGAAGATGGATTAGACTGCACCGCCAACTCCCGCTTGTGCTTGGAAGCAGTCATCTCTGAAGGAGGAGGAGATCAAGTCCCTTGTGGCTGCCAATCTGCTCCAAGATCAAGACTTCATCAATTGGAGATCCGCCTACGACAACCTGTGGTCATTAGAGGAATACCCTGATGAAATGGTAATCTTTGCTCACTTCATCAAGTGTGGTCTAGCATTGCTAGCATCTGATTTTTTCCGAGGCATGCTGAAGTATTATAAGTTGGAGCTAGTTCATCTGAACCCCAACGGTATTCTGCACACTGCTATTTTTGTGCACCTCTATGAAGCTTTCTTAGGGATCAGGCCTCACTTCCAACTATTTCAGAAATTTTCCCGTGTGAAGCCACAACCGAAGAGGAAGCACACCAAGTAGTCAGAGGTGCCGTTATCCAAATGCGGGAGAAGCTTAGCAGCCTGTACTTGGATTATGAGCTGATAGATTCAATTGCCGGATGGAAGGAGAAATGGTGCTACATTGGCAACCACGATCCCAAAGTACCCAAGCTGACAGGACATCGCCCCACTTGGAACAACCGATGGTTGGATGAGCCAACTCATGGAGATTGCCTTCAACTATCCAAGCTCCTGGACGGAATATCCAAACTGAAGTGAAGGAGTGACTGGAGTTGGAGTAGCTTTCAGTTTCATGAAGCGGCGAATCCAGCCCTTGCATCAGCGATGCCCCTGGGGCTACAAATACTTTGGTGTCAATGACCTGTCTAGACTGTCTCCTAAGGAACTCAACACAGAGGAAATTATGGCGAGGTTGAGGCGGATGTTCAAGAATGTGGGCGAGATCCCCACCATTGTGCAAGAATTCTATGCTGCCAACCCGCTAAAGCTTGTAAGTACCTATTACCGTAGCCCCCGAGTACTTATTTTTGTAGCGTTTGGATGTACTAACTTGTCTTTCTTTGCTAGAAGATGTCAGCTTGTACTTAGCCGCTCCTCCTCCTCCCGGATTGGAAGATATTTGTGAAGCTGCTCCTCACATACATATGGCGGAGAGCACTAAGAGTGATGATGAGGAGGAGGAAGTACTCGAGGCCTTCAGCGGCTCTAGTTCTAATGCTGCGGAGAACTTTGAAATTAAGGCCCAGCCATCTGATAAGGTCGGGTCATCCTCTGGATCGATAAAGCTTGAAGCTGATGAAAATCTTGAATCTGTAATTCCTCCGCCGCCAAAGAAGAAGGGGTCCACTGCTGCAAAGCGGGCCGTAAAGAAGTCTGTCACCGCAGAAGATGTGCCTCCCGCGGTAATTACTTATGAGGAAGGACAAGATCCTAAGGGCCGTGTACTCCTGGTAGGAGACTCCAATATCACCACCGTGTCTACTCAAGATGACATCGGTGGTTTGTAGATACTCGAACCAGCAACAAATGCTTAAAGGGCGGCTGCTCTGGCTGCGCCAGACAGGTTGCTGGCTATTGAGGAGGTGATCACCATTGATGATGATTCAGAGCCTCCTACTGCTAAGGTGGACCCTGCCAGCGCAAGAACTACTCGAAGAACAGAGGCGGTGGCTGAGGCTGGCAATTATCATGCTGCGGCCATTCAAGCCGCACCAAAGAAATTGTTTCTGACCATCAAGCCGCTGGCGCCTGACTGGAGAACCCTCTTTGAAGTTGAGGAGATCCACAAGGTATGTCTTGCAGCTCCTTTGAGTACTAATTGTAGCCCATGATCAACTTGTTGTGTCTCTGAAATCCTCTGACGTGGACCTTGGAGGGCCTAGCTTGAGGCCCGTGACTGATGGCAGTAGCCACTCGGTACAGGACGTCTCCCCGGTCCAAGCAAGTCTGCAGCCCGAGGAACACCCTGCGACAACAAGCAATCCAAGTGTTGTGTCTCTTGTAGAAGCATTGATGCAAGATGTTATATCGTCTTTGACTGACGTTGTAGTGCCAGCCCCCGAGCAACAAATATCTGAGGAAGTGGCGGTGACTACCTCTGGCACCGTGGCTACACTCGTAGCCCCCGAGCCAGAGGCGGAAATTGAGACGGTGACAGTGTTGGGAATTATGGCTGCCGACGTGTCTACCGAGTTGGGTTCGTCAACAAGTCTTGCCATGGTTCCACTCAGTACAACGGATTTTGAAGCTCACGTGGATCCCCTAGCGGCTCGAGAAATTAGTCTTGAAGATATCCAGCTGATCGACGACCCTTTGCTAAACATGGACATGGTAGCTGGAATGATGGAGATGCACCGTCGTATCGGTGCCTACGCAGAGGTATGCTTGATCTAGCTTCTTCCATTACTTGTAATTAGTACCCATGCCTTGATATGAGTACTTATTCTATGGCGCAGGATGTCATCAAATGCTCCCACCGGAAATCTCAGATGCTTCAAGGCTATGGGGACTCAGTACTCCATGCTGAGGCCCTTAAAAAGGAACTTGCCAAGGAGAGGGAGTACTCCTCCTGACTACTGATGAAGTACGATGGAGCTGCTACTGAGTATCGTAGCCGCATCCAGCAGCTTGAGGAGGAGAAAGACCGTCTCAAGGGGCGGAATAAGTCATTGAACTAGCAAATCACAGGTAATTGCTCTCCTCATTGGATTTCAAGTACTGATTCTGTTTGTAATACTAATCCTTTTTGTGTATTATTTGTGTAGTGCTTTAAAAGTCAGAAGAAGATCTCCAGGGACAAGTCAATAATCAGAAGAATGCTTACTACCGGGTGATAGATCAACATGATAAGCTGGTATCAAGATATGAGAACCTGGAGCATCACCAGAAGAAAGAGAGAAAAATGCGTGAAGATGGTGAAGTTGACTTGGTCAATGCCATGAAAACCATCCAGGAGCGTGAGTCTGAGCTGGAAGCTGCAAAAATTGCTTTGAAGGAGATATCTGAAGCAGCCCAGCCAATAGCGGATATGGTGGAGCCTCCAGTTGAGGGTGTAGAGCCCTGCCCGCTGATTGAAGTGCTCAAGGACTTGCCAACGAAATTCACCAACTACACTCAGAAGATGATGAAATCTGTCTCCAAGCAACTACTAAGCTTCGTTAAGTCCTTATATCCTCAAGCTGATCTGACTCCTGTTGCGGAGGATATAAAAGAGGATTGCTCGGACGAACTTGTTATTACAAGCTGATGAAATCTGTCTCCAAGCAACTACTGAGCTTCGTTAAGTCCTTATATCCTCAAGCTGATCTGGCTCCTGTTGCGGAGGGTATAGAAGAGGATTGCTCGGACGAACTTGTTATTACAAGCCGTGACTAGACAGATTTGTCTGGTGGATAGTATCTCAGGTAGTTTAGTTAACTCCTAAGGTACAAATGGCTTCTAGTCTGCAAGCTGCTAAGGGACAGATTTGTCCAATGAGTTAACTAACTCGTGAAATTTACTGCAGACTCTCTTTTGCAAGCCGCGATTGGAAAATTTACTGCAGACTCTCTTTTGCAAGCCGCGATTGGAAAATTTTGTCCAGTGAGTTGAGTAACTCATAAAAATTTTGTAGACTTGTTATTATAAGCTGCATTTGAGCAATTTTGCCCGGGGAGCTGAATAGCTCTGCGAACTTGCTTCTACAAATCGTAATTCGGTAGAAATAAGTAGTCGAATTACGACAAAAAATATGACTGCTTTATTTAATTGTAATTCTACAACTAGGACAGATGGCCGATGTACATGAATATGTAAATCAAAATTTAGGGATAAAATCGATAGAGTTGCTTGATGTTCCACATGTTGTTGACGTCTTCACCAGAGAGATGTTGGAGCCTATACGACCCAGGTCCAGTGACCTTGGAGATGATGGACGATCCCTCCCATGGTGAGTTTAGCTTGTGCAGCCCCTTGGTGTCTTAGATATGCTTGAGAACCATATCGCCTATATTGAATGAACATTCTTTGGTGTTGCGATCATGATAGCGGTGGATTTCTTCAAGATATCTTGCAGACTGAACGAGTGCTGCACAACGAGATTCTTCGAGGCTATCTAAGTCTAGACGCCTTGTTTCTTCTGCTGCGCCCTTCTCGTATTGCTCGACTGTTGGAGATTTCCACATGACGTCGGTAGGAAGGACAGCTTCAGATCCGTAGACCAGGAAGTAGGGCGATTGCCCTGTAGGCTTGCATGGCTGGATACGGAGCCCCCAGAGGATATTAGGTAGTTCTTTGAGCCACTTGCCCCTTTCGTGTTTCTGATATCATGCAACCTTTTCTTGAGGGCTTCCAGTACCATCCCATTGGTGCGCTTAACCTAGCCATTGGCCTGTGGATGAGCGACAGAGATGTACCGGATGTCGATCCCACTATTCTCGCAATATTCTCAGAACTCGTGATTGTTGAAGTTGAAGCCCAGGTTTGTGATAATGCAATTGGGAAAGCCGTAGCGGTGGACAATTTCGTCGAGGAAGTCGAGTACTCTGTCTAACTTTGGGCAGGTTACAGGTTTCACCTCGATCCAGTTGGTAAACTTGTCAATTGCCACAAGTACTTGGTTCAACCCTCCAGGCATCATGGGCAGTGGGCCAATCATGTTGAGCCTCCAGCATGCGAAGGGCCAAGAGGGTGGTATGGTGATCAGCGTGTAGGTAGGGACATGCTGTTGCTTGGTGAAGAACTGGCATCCTTGACATCGGCGGACTAGTTCCTTGGCGTCAGCGAGCTCTGTAGGCCAATAGAAACCTGCTCTGAAGGCTTTTCCCACGATCGTGGGTGAGGATGTGAGGTATCCGCTAATGCCTTTGTGGATCTCCTCCGGTATGTCCTTGCCATCTTGACGTGAGACGCACTTCATGAGTACTCATGATAATGCACCTCTTCTGTAAAGCTTGTCTCCGACTAGAACATAGTTCTTGCTGCGTTGTAAGACTTGCGCTGCCTCGGTCTTGTTTGACGGTAGTTTTGCTCTTTGATGTAGTCGATGAAGGGAACTCTCCAGTCTTCGTCAATCATCATAACCTCCCGATCTAGTATGGTAGGACCTCGATCAGTGGTCTTTGATGGTGCCAACTCTGATATGGATGGCTTGTGTAGCTCATGTACAAAAACCCCTGCTGGAACTTGAGCACGAGTAGATCTAAGCTTGGATAGGACATCTGCGGCAATGTTGTTGTCACGAATTACATGGTGGAATTCCAAACTAGAGAATTTGTTCTCTAGCTTGCATACTTCTAGGCAATATGCATCCATGTTCTTCTTGTGACTATCCTACTCATCGTTGACTTGATTGATCACCACTAGTGAGTCGTCGTAGATGAACAACCGCTTGATTCCTAGCGAGACTGCCAGGCGGAGCCCGTGCAGAAGCGTTTCGTATTCAGCTTCATTGTTGAATACTCCCCAAAAGATTTGCAGTTCGTATTTGAGTTGTTCGCCTTTGGGAGATATCAAGGGTACTCTTGCACCGGCACCTTCGAGGTTGAGTGATCCGTCGAAATACATGACCCAATGCTCTGGACGTTCTGCTAGCATTGGTAGTTATTTTTTTCCGTCATTCTACCATGAAATCGATTAGTGCCTGGGACTTGATTGCAGTCCTCAACTTGAATTTTAGGGACAATGCTTTGAATTCTACCGCCCATTTGGATATTCTTCCTGTTGCATCCCGATTGTGGAGAATTTCTCCAAGAGGGAAATCTGCGATGACAAAGATGTTGTGCTTCTGGAAGTAGTGTCATAGTCTCCACGAGGTGAGTAGTATTGCGTATAGCAACTTCTGGACTAACGGGTATCTGGTCTTGGATCTGACAACACCTCACTGACGAAGTAAACGGGCCTCTATATTTTGTATACATGTCCTGGTTTTGGTCTTTCAACCACGATCGCCGTGCTGACGACGTTAGTAGTCGCGGTGATGTAAAGCAGCAAGTCTTCATTGGAGTTTGGCGCTGTGAGGATTGGTGGCTTTGAAAGGAAGTCCTTTAATTGTTGTAGGGACTGATCTGCCTCCTCGGTCCACTGGAATGTCTTTCCACTTGAGTAATTTGAAGAAGGGTAGGCCCCATTCCCAAGCATTGAGATGAATCTGTTAAGGGCCACCATGCATCCAATCAGCTTTTGTACACCCTTGATGCCTGAAGGGGCATGCATGTCATTGATGCCTGAAGGGGCATGCATGTCGGTGATGGTGGGGATCTTCTCAGGGTTAGCTTCAATCCCTCGGTGACTAATGATGAACCCGAGTAGTTTCCCGTAGGGTACGCCAAAGACGCACTTTGTCGGGTTGAGCTTCCACCGAAATTCTCACAAACTTGTGCAAGTTTCTTCTAAATCCGCAATTAGGTCATCGGGATTTCTAGTCGTTACGACCACGTCGTCCACGTACACCTCCATGTTGCGGTGTACCTGCTTCTTGAAGCACTCCTGGATTGCCCGTTAATAGTAGTGCCTGCATTTTTCAACCCGAAAGACATTGTTGTGTAGCAGAAAGCTCCATATGGGGTGATCAACGCTGTCTTGATCTGGTCTTTTTCCTTAAGAGCTATCTAGTGATATCCTGAGTAGCAATCAAGGAAACAGAGGAGGGAGCATCCAGCTATGGAGTCGATGACTTGATCAATCCTAGGGAGCTCGTAGGGGTCCTTTGGATAGTGTTTTGACATCCTCCACTTATTGTAATTTTTCTTTCGCACCAGGACGGGATTGGCGAGCCACTCTTGATGATAAACTTCTTTTATGAAGGCCGCCGCGAGTAGTTTGACTAGCTCTTTCTTGATGGCTTTCCTTCTATCTTGGGCGTATCGTCATAGGCATTGTCTTTTAGGTGTAGCTTTTGGATTCACGTTGAGTGAGTGCTTGATCAACTCCTTGGGCACCCCAGGCATGTCCGCTAGTTTCCACGCGAAGATGTCTCAGTTGGTCCGGGGGAAGTTGACGAACGCGCTTTCCTATTTCCAGCCCTGTGCCAATAAGGACTGTCTTAGAGCTATCACCAGTCTCAAGGTTAATGACTTTGACATCTACTTCACTTGCTGGCTTGACCTTGGTTGTCCCCGACTTTTTTTCTAGGATCTTGAGTTCCGACGGGGTTAGTTTTTTGGATGCGTCGAAGACTTGCATCATTGAATTTGGTACTTGGGTAGTTGCTGCTAGCTCCACAGCCTCTGTGTCGCAGTCATACGAGCTCTTCAAGTCTCCGCGCAGGGAGAGTACTCCCTTGGGTCCAGGCATCTCGAGTACCAAGTACACGTAGTGCGGGATGACCATGAATTTGGCCAATGCTGATCTTCGGAGGATGGCGTGGTACGATGTTTCGAAGTTCGCTACCTCGAACTGGATGTATTCTATCCATGTTCTTTGGTCCCAAAGGTAACTGGGAAAACCACCTGTCCGAGGGGTACAGCCGCGTTGCTCGGGATGATCCCATAGAATGGAGAGTTTGTTGGGGTGATCATATTGGTGATGTCGAGGCCCATCTTCTTCAGTGTCTTGGCGAACAGTACATTGAGACCGCTACCGCCATCGATGAGTACTTTAGTAAGTTTGGAGCCAGCGACAACTGGGTCTAGGATGAGGGGATATCATCCTGGGTCTGAGAAACTAGTCCATTGGTCCTTCTTGGAGAAGGTAATTGGCACCTCGGACCATTTGAGGAACATTGGAGTCGCAGGTTTAATGGACATTATCTCTCGAAGAGCGAGCTTTTGGGACTGCTTAGTAGCAGTACCCGAGGTTCCACTGAAGATGACGTTGATGGTGTTGGATGGGTTCTGGAATTTTCCATCTTAGCATTATCTTCATTTTCCTTGGTCTTGCCCTTGTCTTTGATGCTAGACAGCTCTAGGAGGTCCTTCATGACTCTGCGTAAACTAAAGCAATCTATCACAGAGTGCTTGTGTTATGGATGCCATAGGCACTGTTTCTTCAGGAGCTTGTTGAATGAGAGCATGTGTTGATTCTTGCCGCCACCTTTCTTGGACGACTGTAACATTGCAACGACAGTATTGTCTGGCTTTCGCTTGCGGTTGTGACCTTCTGAGTAGTTATTTCAGTTGTCATTGTTAGGGCGATCGTTTCAGTTCTCGTCGTTGCGTTGGCTATTGTTCTAATTATTTTTGTTCTGGTCCTTGTTGCAATTGGACTCGAACCTTTTGATCTCCTTGTCTTCTTCATCTGCCTATGCCTGTACCATGATCTTGAGAGATTTGACATTAGCGGGGTGTTTTGTGTCGAAGTCATGGAACATCTGGCGGTCGTGGAGGTTGTTCTGGAAGCAGACTATAACGTCGCGCTCTGTGATGTCCATGATTGTGGCCTTCTTGTTGAAAAAGCGACGTAAGTAGCTCCGCAGGGTCTCGCTTTCTTGTTGTTTAACTTGAGACAAGTCGATCATGTTGCTAGGATGTTGCATTGCCCCTGCGTAGTTGTTGGTGAACGCTAACTTGAGGTTCTTCCACGAGTCGGTGGAGTTCTTATCCAATAATTCGAGCCATGTGAGTGGCGCTGCCTCCATGTAGATGGGGAAGTAAATGACTTTGGTGTCGTCATTCCCCCCAGCTGCTTGTACTGACAGCGAGTAGCACTGTAGCCATTGGACTGGGTCCTGCTTGCCATCACACTTGGTGATACTTGGAGGTTTGAATTTTTCGGGTAGAATTTTCCTCCTCACACATCTTGAGAAGACGGGTACCCGTTAGAATCATCTCCTGGGTGTTCGACTTCTTGCTCACGCTCGCAGCACTGTCTGTTGATGATGGTACGAGCGTCGTGGCTGGCATTGATCTTATTGCGGAGATCTTCTCCTAGGCGTTCAGGCTCTAGGTTAGCTCCATGGTGGCCACGGCCTCCCGAGGGTCTTGCCCAACTACCCTCTGCTCCAGCTTGGCTTGATCTGATGCCTTCGAGTTGGCTTGGTCTGGATGGAGGGCCTCTATGGCTGCTGTCATGCTGACTATGCTGGGATGGAGAGTGTTGAACTGACTGTATTAGATTTTGTTGATCGAGTTGTTCGTACGCTAGTTCCGCCAGTTGAGCCAACTATCTTGTGTACTTGTTCTGGAGCATCGCGTGGGTGATGAGATCAATAGATGCGATGGCAGCCAGGGGAGTACGATGATGACGCATTTGAACTGCTTCAAAGGCATTATCCAGGTTCTGGATTGGTAGGTGGCTGCAAGGTGGCGATGATGCTCTACTCTTGCGGTGTTCCTTGCTCGTCGTTGAGTTCTTTTAGCTTCACTCTGTTCTCCAACAACGTTGGCAGTGAGCTCATCCTGCGAGATGTCATTTAGGTGAAGCTCATGTTATGGGTTTCTATCCCGTTGCTTTTCTTCTTTATCCTCTTAATGAGAGCGAAGAGTTTTCATTCTGGGGAATAGCTTCCCGAGCTTGAAGTGATGACGTCTGTGGTGCTGCCTTCCTCATAGATGGGTGACAGAGGAGTTCCCTCCTAGTACGGGAGAGTGTCGAGGTAGGCGATGTGGCATGAATCATCGTCCTTGGTGAGAGCAGGTGACTTCATGTTGGGCCAGTAGACAAATCTGCCTTGGGAAGTTGATGTGATCACCAGGCCCTGCTGTGGACCTGATAAAAGAGTCTCCTCGTTCGGGTCCGAGTAGTAGTCAAAGGTCCTCGATTATATCCGTATCGGATTGTGATCTGGACATGGTAGCCTGATAAATAGTGGTTGTGTTACGAAATCTGAACGGGAATCGATTATGGCGGTAATCCAACTCGCACGATGGCTTATTTGCCAGCTCATGGAGTTCAATTCGACCGGCGGAAAATGTCAAGTTGTACTCGGACTCGTCCCCCTAGCCTCTGACTAAGTCAGAAATTGAAAATTCGACGAAATTCTCGACGTGATCCTCCAAAGCTTGACGCTGGAGTTCCATGGTTTGTTGATTCTTCTCCGGCGAAAATTTCCAGCACCATCTACGATGCAAACCCAGGAGCCGAAGATGAACCTCGCGCCTGCTTCAAACGCGACAATCGGCTTGATGATGACTTGTGCCATCGAGGGTGCCAGTTGATTCTCGGCGAGTTCCCCTACCTGGCGCGCTAGCTATCGGTGTTTAGACCCGGCAACCACCGAAGGGGGTGCCCGAGGTAGTGTTTTGGTTAGTGAGGCTCGTCGAGATCAGGAACTCGAAGGTAAATGCAGACACACGATTTAGACAGGTTCGGGCCATTGAATAGCGTAATACCCTATGTCCTATGTGTTGGTTGGATTGAATTGCTTTGGACAGGGTCCTTGCATCACCTTATATTGCCCGGGGCAGGATTACACGTCGGTTGATTACAAGAATACTAGTCGGATTTGACTAGATTAGTTCTACTCTTATTGCTACGAGTACTTTTTCTAATCCTCGACTAGTTTCTGCCTTGCCACGTAGACTACACATCCTGCACCATAGTCTCCATGTTAAACACATCTCAGTGTCCAGCCCCATATTTAGGATTATCCAAACCTTTTAGTGGGCCCATAGATGTATGTATGACAGATACCAACTCCAAAGGATAACTTTTAGTAACTAATTTCTGCATGACTATCACACAGACGACAACAACAACAACATTGCACACGCGCGTGCGCACACACATGCGCCACAAAGGGTGCTCCCTTTTTGGTATAAGTTTACTCATATGATTTTTAAATAACTAAGCTGAACACATAAAAGTACCTCCCTCCTATCGGGGATAGATCCCAGTACCCTCAAGGAACGAAGAAGATGGACTCCTACTAGGATTCCTCTGTAATCCTACTAGGACTCATACCATATAATCTTACTAGGACTCCTTGTGACCGACTAGTAATCCCGCCCCCTAGAGTATATAAAGGAGGGCAGAGGTCCCTAGATCGGTAGGTGAAGACCTCATAGAACCACAACAGAGGACCAAATCCTCAACACCAAACAACACCCAAGCACAGGGTGCAATATACAACACCCTAAACAGGATGTAGGGTATTACGCTACTCTGGTGGCACGAACCTGTATAAATTCGTGTCTTGTATTCTCGCTTTTACTTTTGAGTTCTAGGTCCGACTATCCCCCACCAACCAATCTACTACCTTGGGATACCCCTCGGTAGGGGTATAAAACACCGACATCTAGCGCGCCAGGTAGGGGCGATTGTCGAGATCATCAGATGAGCTTGAAGGACCTCATAATCAACATCAATCTACTCGATAAGAAGCAAGTCATCGAGTCAGAGTTCCGAGCAGACAAATCTACGCTGAGATAGAATCGATGCGCTCCACATTCTAGTCGAAGATCGAGTCAATTTTTGCCACAGGCTGCTGCATACGGCTCGTCGATCAAAGTAGAGGCAAATCCAATTTAAGTTGGGACATCAGGTAGACCGAGGGACCCACCCCATAATTCTGAAGATGACAAAGATCTGTTATAGTCACACGTGGATTGGGACAAATAATCAGCTTCGACTACTTTCTGTGAAAAGCAGTTTTAAAGGATTTGTGCTACACGCACATGGAAGGCTACCACAAGATCTCAAAATTATAGCCTAACATACATAGAAGATGTATGCGAGCCCTGCTACCCCGACCTCCGGCTGCATCAAGTCGCCGATGACTATTTCAACTACTTGTCTCGACTAGAAAACTAGTCAAGAACGGTCTACTTTGACTACGGTATACTTTGACTACTCATCTCGACTAGAAAACTAGTCTAGAGCGGGTTCCACATGATCAACAACTAATCGGAGTTGACTCCGACTAGTTGGCTTCACCAACAATTGACACGGCTTCGTCAACAATTGTACACGAATCAAGCTAAATCACTTTTAAAATTATTTTATATAATTTTTCTAGCTTGTTTTCCGCACGCAGGGCAACGCGCCGAGTACCTTTGTGTATGCCTCCCAACCAAAATTACCCTCCAGAGCTGCACTTTGCAATCTATTCTTGGGGCATGTTAACCGACAGTCATGGGCTTGGTACACCGAATTACGGAGGCTATAGCCACGGGTTTTGTGCACTAAATTCTGGAAGCTCCACCAACAGGCTTGGTACATCAAATTTCGGAGGCTACGGCCACGGGTTTGGTGCACTGAGTGCTGGAGGCTTGCGGCGGCTACACCCTAAGGAGGCACAAATTCTATGCGTGGCAACACGCGTTCTCCTTACCAAAAGGTAAGGTCTCAATGACTACTTTACGCGCAATCGCGTAGTCTTTTTGTTGCAATGCCGACTACTTATTTTAAATATCTTCTCTTAGTGGTTGTTAATCTACTCGAGTAGAACACGCCTCAATTCGTGAAAGTCTCGGATTTTCTGTCATGCCTAAACATTTGGACGCAAGACAAAGATCTCCGTAGCAGCAGTGCCGATACACGTACACGAGATAAAGATCTCACATGCAGTGCCAATGGCTAAACAAGGATTGAGAGTCTAAACGTAACAGGCTAACTACTTGGGAGAAATATGGCCGAACAAGAGCATGACACACAACATTTACATTATATTCATCACTGAATAAATTTTAGTAGTTCCAAATTCTACAAATATGCTACATAATGTATGCATCTCTTTTTGCAGATGAAGTTTTGGCGACGACTCTCCAGGACGCTCAGCGTACCTCCAGTGGCTCCACTAGCTTCCAGGCTCGAGGGCTAAGCACCAATTACTACTCGGAATATCTCCAACGGCTAAGCTAGCTTCCAAGCTCAGGGGCTAAGCACCAAATAACTACTCAACGTGGCTTCTATGGCTCACCTGGCGCATAAGCTCGGGGGCTGGACGCGCAATACAACTCGGATGATGACTTGTGTGAAGAGTAAAGATTGATTATTTAACCATTACAAGGCTCGGGGACTGATAAGCTACACTCAAAAGTTGATTTTTTCAAGATGAAAGAAGAAAATTGAAGATTTTATTGACCCTCAGCCTGATTCTTCGATTCAACCTAAGGCTCGGGGGCTACTCCATATGGAGTGTGACTTCCGCCATCCTTCATATCACATTCCAAAGATAAAGATTACAAAATCAAGACGATCAAGAGCTTGAGCACACCATAGCCTCATGGTAGCTTTGAGGAACTTTAAAGATTCAGCTAGACAAAGTACTCGAAGAGTACCAAAACTACTCGACGAGGATCTGAAAGTACTCGAAGGCTGCTGCATTCGACTATGAAGCGCTCGGGGACTTGTCGGGGATAGATCCCTATTACCCGCAAGGAAGGAAGAAGACAGATTCCTACTAGGATTCCTCTATAATCCTACTAAGACTCATACCATATAATCCTACTAGGACTCCTTGTAACCTACTAGTAATCCCGTCCCCTGGAGTATATAAAGGAGGGCGGGGGTCCCTAGATCGGTAGGCGAAGACTTCATAGAACCACAGCAGAGGACCAAATCCTCAACATCAAACAACATCCAAGCACAGGGTGCAATATACAACACCTAAAACAGGACGTAGGGTATTACGCTACTCTAGCGGCCCAAACCTGTATAAATTCATGTCTTGTGTCCTCGCTTTTACCTTCGAGTTCTAAGTCCGGCGATCCTCCACTGACCAATCTACTACCTCGGGATACCCCTCGGTAGGTTGCCGGGTATAAAACACCGACACCTCCATTGTATATTTTTCCGAGTAATTTGTAATCAAAATTTTGAATCAATTGACACTCAACCTACAAATATCACTTAGCTTGCAGGAGTCGTTTAACCCTAAAATATGAAATTTCATGATAACAAAACATAGCTAAAAACTTTCAAAGTGCTATTTTTCTAGCATAGATTGTTATGCCAACTATTGCACCACAAAAAATGGAATTTAAAACTCAGCAAAAAGTCATTAGAGGTTGAATTGGCCTAGTTTATCAAATGGGTGCGTGGGGGGCAAAGAGTGCAAATTCTGTACAAGGGCTAACCGGACATGTATGTAGTGGCGCGTAAGTAGGCGAAAATTTGACATGTTTCTGGCTCCGCCCTAGACACGTGAATTGTTCAGTCTGTGAATACAATTCATGCATGCGAATCAAAAGGGTACCTTCACGAGAGAGAGAGAGAGAGAGAGAGAGAGTACTACGACAAGATCGACATCAGCTAACAGCCGATCGAGTGAGCAAAAGTCAAACACACATTTCCAGCAAATTCTAGCGCCTCCATGTTGTGGATTTTCCTCGGTCCTCTCCCCCCACATATACGTACACGTACACAGTCACATGATGGTAGATCTCATGTACAGACTTGAACTAAATGCACATGTCCTCATGCATGCGTACTGGTATATACTGTACATCCTTGCGCGCGTGCATGGGCTTGACCTGTCAGAGGTACGTACGTGTACGCATGCACAACGCGTCCAGCGGCCGAAGCGTGTGCGCTGCACGGCCGAGCTTCCGGTGCGCTGTCAGCGCTGCACGCTTGTGCCTAAACGTACGTACTGCCATGACCTGCAGTGGTCAGTGTGCGACGACTCTGCGCGTAGTGCCATGGCCTCATACGCGCAGAATGAATAGGACAACCTTACCAGCAGGTCAGATCAGGCGTCGTCTTTGGCGTCCGTGTAGTGGGGTAACCTGGAATTAATGGAACCGATCCGACCACCCATGATGCTGTCGCGTCTGCGTATATACAGCACAAGGTATATATTCGATGTTTTTCGAAAGCTATACTACATTGTTAAGAGGTACTATTTAATGCTCCCTCCGTCATAAATTACTATTTATTTTTATTTTTTAATAATGCATAGCTACTAACATGTATCTAGTTCTTATGTTTAGAGACATATATAGCAAAAGTTATGTATATAGAAAAGTTAAAATGAATAATATCGTGGGATGAGGGAGTAGTTCTTGTTAGTGGGTATATTGTGGGTTGTCTCTAATGTTGTATGGTGACTTGTTTTCACCCTAAGATAGGTTCAAATTACGCTACAAATAAAGATCCTAGAGTATAAAAAATGTAAAGATAAATAATAGCCCTCAGCCACTTGTGAATAACAGTTAAAATGTATTAGAAACCTTATAACAATTATTTTGTATGAATTCTATATAAATAGTTAGAGACAATAGTGTTCTTCGCTTGGTTACTGTCTGGTGTAAAGTACGACGGTATGCGTGGAGCTAATGCGTGCGTGCGCATATATGTCCAATATGTAGGGTTAAGAGGCCTCGAGCTACCTCCTATAAATGCGTGTCTCCAGTTCATCACATCATAAATATTGTGGCATGTTAGTTGGAGCATCACAAAGTTAACCTTATTCATGGGAGATGGGATCGGACATAGTATTTGTGAGCATTTTTAGGACAATTTTGCATTTCGTAGCTGTTTTAATTTGCTGTATAGCAATGTGCTCGACGCGGGGATAATTTTTCCCTTACGTCCAGCACATATCATTACAAAAATATAAAGTTTTTCTTAAGAACCATGGGCTAAAAAAGCTTACCTGAACATTTCATTTCTCTAAAGAGAGATTACAAGATCAAGCAATCAACCCCATCACTGGAAGTTGGTGATCATATATGATACATCTTAGGTATTAGGAGAAAAGAGAGTCAAAAGGGATTACAATCGCAAATTACAGAGAACAAATTCGGCCGAGGAACGCCATGCACGGACAAAGGAAGCAGCAGATTGCTCGAAGAAACCACCAAAATGCAGCAGTACCCGTGGATATCCGCAAATGTGAATTGAGCACCAAGACAAACACATTCGTGACCAATGAGTGTTGGCAACGGGAGGGCTAAACTCCACCACTCATTGCCACCCAATCGGGCCATCGAGACCCAGCAACTTGCCATCGAGATCAACGACGCTAGGCTCAGTGCACACCAGGCGCAATGCTTTTGATGTGGAGGGGTAGAACTATTGCCAAGACCATCACATCACCTGAGGTACGGTCCTCAAGCCATCCTTGTGTCATCGCCGCAACCACCATGCCGAACCACTGGGAGTCATGGCAGGAAGCACACAACCACAAGCAAGTCGGAGGAGAGCGCTGGCCACCAGCAAAGCATGCAGACAAATTAAAGTTGCCTAGGGCCCGTGCCGCACGAATCCGTTGCTAAGGGTGCGATGAGGAGCGACTGCATCGGGCACCCGCACCACCCGCCAAAGAGCTCGCCATGCTGCATCCCCCTCTCCCCCAACACCAAAATCAGATCAGCGCTGATGGCCCCCGGCCAAGAGGCAAGCACGAGGACCGACAACTCGACCACCTAGGTTGATCCAATTAATTACCCACCTCGACTATTATTAAAAAAATAATCTAAAATAACACCTGAATCGGTAAATATGGATCTAAATACTTAGGTATGTCACTATAAGAAAATATCACAAAGTACTTATATATGTGCTTCTAAATTATCCACTATAAAGAAAAAAACACTAACTCACAAGCAGCTTGCTCGGAACTACAACCATCAGTAGTTGGTGCAACCAGGTTGTTTGTTGACTGTGCAAATTGTTAGCTCTCTATTTATTTACTTTTTTCTACTGTTGAGGTTGTAGCTGCTTGGAGCTTGCAGCCAAGCAGCTGCAATGTGCAGCTGCAGCAGTAGCACAAGCGAGAAGGCTGAAGGTATACATCCGTGATGTTTGAGCATATTTATTTTCATGTCAAATTAAACACACATGCAAGTGCAATATGCAAAAGAGAAAATTGTAAATAGGAATTGAAATGCGTATAGATAATTGATAAATAAAGTATATTATTGCAATAGGATAAAGATAACAAATATTTATAGGAGTAATGTGTTAGGTTATGAATAAACAAGAGACAACATAAAAAATAAGCAACTTCGACTAGCTGGATGTTTCATATTTATCCATGAATTTTTAATAATTATTTCTTTTAAAATTAGTAGCATGTGCAGGAGAACGGTCTGGTGGACTAGTGATATCTAATCCATCGTGTGATGTATGGGTGAGCTGTGATAAGGGATGTCACGGGCTTCACTTGGCCCCTACTCACAGTACTGTCCATGCATATACACGAATCAGAGCACAGGATCTCCTGCACTACTTGTGAATAAACCATTCGTCTCTTATGCCTCCTTTTCTCTGCTCTATAGCCTATACTACTACTTGTAGTTTAGATGGACGGAGATGTGCATGTTGTTGTATATTCTGTCGGCTATTATAGCTAGCTACGTATGCGTACGTGCTGTAAGTTTATAAAAAGACAGTGCTGTCTGATGCTTTGTCACCAGATGCTAAGGTTTATTTCAACTTCTTAATGAGCGAATATATAACATAGCTAGGATTTTAAACAAGAGGTTTAGGTTTTAGCTAGCAAGGTTGCCCTCATGTTTCATCTATACAAAGTTAAGAAGTGACTAAAATTTGAAATATTTTCAGAAGTGTAATATCTGAAACTGATGGTTGAGATCTAATATTTCTTTTGTGGAAGGATCTAAATATAAATTGAACGAAACGCAAAAGGCATTTTGGCAATATTAGCAGCTGATCTTTCCAAGCACGTCATTCAATTTCATAATATTTGATCCTTCTCTCACACCATTTTTAATATATACTTGTCACTGTTTTGTGTAGTTGTTGCAATATTGCAAAAATGAGTAGTCTTACTGAGGCCTTCGTGCATGGACCACATATATGAGCTGCCCGGCCCCATGCGTGCATGTGGGCTATCAATTCAGAAATTGTCAGTCTTCTCCATTCCTCAACGAACTTGACCTTATTCTTCTATCATTCCATCCTGCCATCTTCTAGATCTGACTCTTCTGACAGTGTGTAGTCTGTGACTCGATCTGTATAATCGGAACGTCATAGCTGGATAACATCTATCATTTGCATTTCTCACCACCACCAGCAGTTGCCATATTTTATTTCAGTTCCGTACTAACATTGCATCTTTCTTCTTGAATCGCCTCTTTCTAACAATTGTGTTTTACAAATTTATGTTAGTGCATTAATAATTTTTTACTTCTACTATTTCTAAACAAAAATCTATAACAGCAGTACGATTTTCATGTAGTCAATTGCGAGAACTTCGGACATATTAATGGACATATACTTCTAAAAGCTTTATCACTACGGTTTCTAGATAATGAACGAATAAAGAGAATACAATACAATGCAAATAAGTTTGTCCAACAGTTACATTTACGTTTCTGAAAGATAGGTATAAGTATTTTGGAAGTGTGAAAGAAATGTTTTCTTTTCATTAAGGAAGTGAGAAGGATGCTTGAAGAAGGCCGGAGAAACCAAGATGACCGGAATGTTCGGAAGAAAATTACAATTAGACATCCACGTCAGAGCCTGGATGAGGTAGCCGCCCAAAGAGGGGCTCATCTTGGCCAGTCTCTTTCTCTCCTTTAATTCCACAACTCAGTCCCTTTCCTTCCACTTGTAGGGACCATGTATACAAAGGTCTTGTGTACAATTTACACTACCAACACAGCCGCTCGTTGTATATGTCATAGCTGATTTAGGTCCTACTCTTTGGTGGCCACCACTTCTTCCTAAAAGGTCATTGTGGCACTGGTTTCCAACTAGCTAGCTGGCCATCAAGCTGTTCTCCATTGCACCCAAGGCTTGTTGGACATGGGAGTCTAGCCTGTACTCGACCAACAGATTAAAATTTATAGGATTTCACTCATCCAACATATATAGCCCCCTCAATTGCCATAGCGAAACGAAGAGTTGCCTCATCTGCAGTTGATTAGGTTGTAGAATTTTATTTGATTTATTGTAGTTTCAACGCACGTGATGGATGCATTATATGACTCTAATTCTTGAAATTCTCATGTATCCTTAATTTTTGTGATTAGTTTCTGGTTTTCCTTATGAAACAAATGCAAATAATTAACCATCACATCAACAAAAAGGCATTCATTCATGTTGGCTTAGCATATTAACGTACAAATGTCTCTGACGAGTCATTCAAGTTCTTAACTAACTCCTAAAAAAGTTAAGAGCCTAAAGTTAAGGTTCAATTTCGTTTTTTTGCCTTGATCCACAAAGGTGGATGAGTCATAAAAGCATCTCTTAGGTTGCTTCTTCGCCGTTCATTTATTCTCTTGAGTCGAGGTTTGAGGACCATGTAAGGAATCGACATTTGTATCGAAGCAAGATGTCCACCTCATCACCATATTCCATCCGCCCCAAAGTATAGGTACATTTATGTTTCTTCTAAAATCATTTTTTAAATTTTGACCAATAATATATCTAAAAATAATTTATTTTGAACATAAATGGTTATATATTATGAAAGTTGGTTTCACGATAAATTTACTACCATCATTTTTACATTGTCAATCTTTACAATAACTTTGCTATTCATACTTAAAGTTGAAAAGTTGACTTAGAAAAAATCTAAAAATAGATACTACCTTTCTGTTTCAAATTATAGGTCGTTTTGGTTTTTCTAGATTCATATGTGTTTGTATGCATCTAGACATACGCTATATTTAGATGCATATATACAAACACCTTTGGATCTAGAAAAAATAAAATGACAGGATGGAGGGAGTATATATATCATTAAATATAAACAAGGCGCGTCAACACCATCTACAGAAAACACTACTGCAATGTATTCCCAAATCAATGTTTATCATTGCAACCACATGTATACCAAACTGCACAAACAGTTCCAGCAGGAGGTGGAGAAAGGCTCGGTAGCCATCGTCAAGTGGGTACTGCCGGCTGTGGGTAGCGGCAAAAGTGACCCGATCGGTAAGCAAAACCGCCACTCCAGTATATATCATGCATCATTTCATCAATCGTGCCGGCACCACCCTCTTATCCTCTCCTCCCACTCGCCTCGCTTGCCCCCCCAAATTCTCTGCCTCCTCCTCGGCGCGGTGCTCCCTCTCCGGCGTTGCCCTAGCTAGCTCGCCCTCGCTCGCTCGCCGTCGCTTCCGGCGCGCGCTATGCCATGAGCAGGGACCTCGAGGACGGGCAGGGCGCCATCGACAGCGCTATTGTGGCAGCAGCTGGAGGAGGGGAGGGGAGTATCGAGGCGGCGGCGGCGGGCGGTGGCGGCGAGGCCGCCGGGGACACGCACGACAACGACGTCGTGATGCCGGGGTTCCGGTTCCACCCCACGGAGGAGGAGCTGATCGAGTTCTACCTCCGGCGCAAGGTCGAGGGCAAGCGATTCAACGTCGAGCTCATCGCCTTCCTCGACCTGTACCGCTTCGACCCATGGGAGCTCCCCGGTAATAACCAATTAGCGCATACAACTGCAAGCTTCTGTGCTTGATCACCTCGCCTGGCCTCGATCTTCTTGGCTATCTAGCCCCGAATCTCGATCTGGACTAATTAATTCGCTGTAATCACTTGTGGCGGTGCTCCCGGTTGCTCGGTGGCGCAGCAATGGCGGTGATGGGCGGGAAGGAGTGGTTCTTCTACGTGCCGAGGGACCGCAAGTACCGGAACGGCGACCGGCCGAACCGGGTGACGGCGTCGGGGTACTGGAAGGCGACGGGCGCCGACCGGATGATCCGCGGTGAGAACAACCGCCCCATCGGGCTCAAGAAGACGCTCGTCTTCTACTCCGGCAAGGCCCCCAAGGGCGTCCGCAGCAGCTGGATCATGAACGAGTACCGCCTCCCGCCGCCGGCAGCCGACGCTGACCCCTTGATTCCCAAGGTGAATTAAGCCCAGAATGGCAGAATCCCCCCATAGATTAGGGTTTCCGTATGCTCAATTTGCATTTGCAGGGTTCTTGCTCGCTTCGTTGCTTCCAAATTCCAAAAAGTTTTGTTATTTTGGAAATTGAGGTCCTGCAAGAAGAGCTGTTTATTTGGCGCGGTTAATTACCAATCATTAATTTGATCTGCTTTTCGTTCGGTGCTTTTACTTTGGTCGCATGATTTCTATGAATATGCGAGATGCCTATTCCTTTTCTTTTCAGATCTATACCAGCTAGGGTTCGCTTTTGTTTCCTTCTTTCTTTTCGGCACACATTTGCGCACCACCGGGCATGTACAAAAGCTACACTCTAGAATTACCCTCCTAGCTAGATACCATGCACCCCAGATTCTGCAAGATCTTTGCACCCCTCAAGCTGAAGTCAATGACTTCCCTTTGCTAATACTCAGATCTGAACTTAATTGCAACACTCAATTATCCTTGCTATCTCAACCCATCTCAAAGTTGTGTTTCTTGACGAGTAGTTGATGATCTTAAAATTCGTGTGTACTCTCTCAGCTTACTCTCCTCTACATATGTTTGTTTGTTCCTTTTCTTGTCTATGAACTGGTGTCCTCTGACGCTTGCTACTGATTTGTCAGTTTGCTGTGGAGTACGCTCTATTCCTCTTTCTTTCCACGAAATGGATATTGACCATTTTGTGACGGTGATGATACAGTCGGAGATCTCGCTCTGCCGTGTCTACAAGCGCTCCGGCATCGACGACGGCCACGGGCAGTCATCCTCCAGTACCCAAGCTTCCTCAGGGCGGCGGATATCCTCCCGCACCGGCGTGCCGACCGGTCGGCACGGATCGTCGCCGTCTTCCACGCCACTGTCACCGACGCAGCAGCTCAGCAGCTTCCATCTACTCCAAGGGGAGTGCTCATCTGCCTCACCGCCGGCGCCCATCATGGACCAAGTGGTCACCGTGCACAGTGCGCCGCCGCAGCTTCTGCCTCCCCCAAGGCCGTGCACTTACGCGCCGGCGGCGACGATAAGATCAGCAGCGGCGGTTGCGCCGCAACGGGCACAGGGCGCGGCGGCCCTCGCCTCCACGTACTCATCACTGTTCAACATGGCCGCCGCCGCGACTATGGCCGGAGTCTCAAGGCCGCCCATCGATGAGCTGAGCACGCTGGTTGGCCCCGGCCAGGCCGGCTACGCAACCCTCTCGGCCGCGACGGGCAGCCACTTCCTCCCCTTGATGCCGGCGCCACCACCAATACCACAAATGACGCCGCTCGGTGCGCTGCCGATGGTGCAGCCACCGCCTTCGGTCACTGACAAGCTCAGCTGGGACTGGAACCCGGTCCCTGACACGGCGGCCCGGGATTACGATGCTTCTGGTTTTAAGTGAGCCCAAACTCACTGTTAAATTCTGAAAACCTGCCATCAGTGTAGGCTAACATATATACTCTTCAATCAGTCCACAAGGACTACAATGCACGTCAGTTAGTATATATCAAGGATACTAAATGGGTTCAGGAACTGAAGGTAGCTAGTGGTTTGTAAGCATAATGAGATCATTTTTAAATATAAGCATCAGCATGCAAGTTTAATTCACTCCTGATTGCATGCATGCCTTGAACAACTAATTAACATAACTGGTGTACTTTCCTTAGTATTTCCCAGAAGGTTTTTGGTAGGTTTTCTTTTTGCAGTTAAACTGCAAGACACATGAAATAATGTGAGCATGATTGGACGGAGACCGTTGCAGCAGGGGTTGTTTCTTTCAGCATGATTGGGAGGAAGACTTGCAGGGGGTGGACAATGTCAGATAAAAAGCTTCGCATATGCCCATAGGAATTCTGTAATCTTTCAGATCTAGAGGTGATGACTGTCTTTTGATCCATGGAATGATTCATGTGATTATTGCAACAGCTTTTGTTCTTTACCTTGCAACAGTGCTTGGTCGTTGCTCTGAGTCACTACCGGAGCTAACAGCCACCGAGTATATATACTGTGCTTTTTTCTGAAGGAAAACGGTAAAGATTAAACAAGATAAGCTGAAGATGCATTCGTGGGTAAGATTGAGATGCTCTTTCTGTTGTACATATCTTCAGTCTGATTGATGGAAAAGACGATCTATTTGGCAGATGATCAAAAGGCTACTCAGTTTGTTTTATCGATCGATTCACCGAGATGAGTCATCCATGTTGGATGCTTCATATTTTGGTGTGTTCTCTCAGTCTATAAATTCTCGTAACATTAGGCTGTACTGATGAATGATGATGCATATATATAGCCAAGTCAAAAATTTTGCTATAAATAGCTAACTGTAGAAGCAGCGGTTTCTGTCTAATTGCAGGTTACACACAAAGCAAAAGAGATAATCGCCCATCCTTCTTTTCAAACCAGGTGAGCAAAGATTATAGTGTTTTTGATGTAGCGCTATATATTGCTTCTCAAATTAAGGACATTTAGATATACCCACTAGCAAGGCTAGCTAGTTAGCAAAAAATGGGAATCTGAAACAAACATACAGCCCTTAATTCAGTATTAGTGTGCAATATTTACCTTCTTATTAGCGACCTAAAAGCTAATTAATAATGATGGTCTAATAAAACACTTTCTTTTATAAAAACGGTCCAGAAAAACATACCTTCTGTGTTTGGTCAAACAAGACAAGAAAATTCAACATCCTTTAAGTGTGATGTCAAGCCTTTTCCAACAATAGAGTTGCAATATATAACAAAAATTCTTTGAGCTTCTTGTACTATATATATAACCATCTTACTCGTTTTGGGTTTGCTGGAAGATGATACTTCCTTCGATCACGAATATAGGTCCATCAGGATATGGACATGGTCTTCAATGTGACACAGCATTGATTATAAAATATATAATAATATACAGAGCTATATATAATAAAAGTGTGTATTTCATGATGAATCTTTTAACACCAACCATATATTGTCAATCTATATGAGTTTTTACGTGTTGATGACCAAACCTACAAAAGTTTGACTTAAGACAAACTTAGATGATGGACTTTAAATTTGTGGAGGAAGTAGGTCAGTAATCTATCTCTATCTATAGATTGGCTGCCAATCCTGTACTATATATTAATCTTTTTGTTTGATGCAACTATTTAGGTCCAAATGACATCGCTTGCATTAATTGAGTTACCTAGATCACCTCTCCAAGATATCTACATAAATTTGTGGAAAGAAATGAATGCCAAGCTACCAAGACATCTCTTATTTGCATTGTTTTCTCGTTTCCATGCTAATTTCATACCCATGAATCCATGATAGCTGAAATGAGAAGAGCGTGCAGGGCAGGGGCAGCCACTGGAAATCATACACAATGCAAAATGCTGAAACATAGGATATGCCAAATTTGTATATTTCAACTGTCGTTTTCTTATTCCTGTAGTTCACATTATAGAGAATTGTGAAACAGAGCCATGTCTATATTTAAAAAGTAAAAACATAAAACCCATAATCACATGGCATTATGGCAAGAATTAGTAAAACTTGAGAGAGCACGGGAAAGTCTTTAAGATTAAGAAAGTATTTCAAACAAGTTTGAAGACATAATTAAACAGTACACTAATCATATAATGTACTTCCCTCTCTCTGATCACAAATATAGATCCACTAAGCTTTGTCCTAAGTAAAATTTAACTTTGACAATCAATTTTTAAAACTTCAGATAGATTAACAACGCACGATGATGGACATTACTGATTTATCATGCATGAAAAATACTTCCACAAAACACAACTCCATTTATTTAATAGATATGATATATCCTTATAGCAAATTTAGTCATGCCATATTGGAGACCAAGTCAATGTCCTAACAATGGACCTATATTTATGATTAGAGGAAAAAAAATATTAAGAGCGTGCATGCATATATAATTGGACAAAGTGACGGCACATATAATTCAACAGTTTTCCTAAAGGTTTATGCTGTGGCATTTTGCCACTTTCTTCATACTAGTATTAGATAAAAGCTATATAGAGCAATTTTACATGTGGACCTTTAACTCGAAGTCATTTGAGGGATGCGTACACCATTAGCTGGTTAATCATCACTTGACAGTCTTTGAAGTATGCGTAAATTATTAGCTGGTTAATCATCAACTTGCAGTCATTTGAAGTATATGTACATTATTAGCTGGTTAATCATTAAGTGACAGTTCTCATACACATATTCGAAAGTTCAATGATCTTTCCTGTGGAACAAAACTACTCCCTCAATCTGTCATTCCAAGAATCTTGGAGAGTCAAAGTATATCAAGTTTAACCAAATTTATATGATAATATTATTGATAATATAATAATATTTATGATGTCAACTATATATCATTAGGTTCTTCATCAATTATATTTTCATAGTATATCTATTTGATGTCATAAATATTTATAATTTTCTTTATAATTTTGATCAAACTTGAAATGCTTTGACTCTCCAAGATTCTTGGAATGACTTATAATTTGGAATGGAGGGAGTAGAACACAGGTTTGGTCTCGACTTCTCGCCCCCGCATGGGTGACTCAGGCGTACACTGACGCCCGCGCTGCCGCACCCCGCCGCCACCTCCTCTCGCCGCGCCGCCGCCCGAGCGGGCTGCCGGAAGCCCGTGCGGCTCACGATGAGGGCGGCGACGGGGCCCCTTCACCCTCCTCCGGCAGATCTGGGTAGCTGCGGCCGCCAGAGCTGCCTGTGGAGGCTCACTAGCATGGGCAGCGTTCCACGGTGACGAAGCCCGAGGGGCCACGGATCCGGCACGGGTGCCAGCCAGATCCGGTGGTTGTGCGGCCCACCAGGCGGTGGAGGCGTCCCGGCGACGGCTTCGCGGCCTACGACCACCGTATGGACGGGCAAGCCTTCTGCGTGGACACCTACAGCTGGGGGCCATGATGGGGGTGCGGTGTCGTCAGGCGAACTCGCGCTGCTCGGCCTGGTCGGGAAGCCGCTCATGAACGGCGTGTGGGGGGCCACGGCCGGCGATGGGCGTGAGGCCTCGCGGCGGCAACGTCCGGCCGCGGGTGCGCGCCGGCGGCCCGGCGAGGAGTGCGGAGGCTGCGCGCAGGGTCGGCCGCGGCAGGCGCGACCTGTGGACCCGTTGGGTTGCGGGGCGGTTGGCGACGTGAGGACGCACGCGGAGGAGGTCCTTGCGGCACGGGGCGCAAGCGGCCGGGCTGCGGTGGCAGATGCGGCCTGTTGGTAGTGGCGCGTGGGATGCCTCGACGGTCATGGTCGCTACGAGCGGGGACAACCGCACGCGGCAGCAGCCACGCGCGAACTGACGATGCGATGAGGCGTCGTGGTGGGCAGCTGAAGGTGGTCTACGCACGGCGTGAGGATACATGGCGCTGGCGCCGCTCCCGGGAGGGCTTCCATGGTTGTCATCTAGGAAGTGCCGGGTTGTATACGTGAAGTGACTAGGGTGGGATGCTCTGGGCGAAAGCTTTTGCTGGCGATCTTGCTGGTGGCAATGGCGGCAGCACCCTAAGACGTCATTCTCCCTGCTAGGGGTGTCATCTTGGAGCTCCATCCCTACTACACGGGGTTCTCTGGGTGAAAACTCTGTCCAGATTCTGGACGAGCGACGGCGACGCAACTAGCATCATCCCCTCCTTGGAGGCGTCGTCTCTAGAGACCCAACTCGGCTTGTGGCATTGTTGGTGATGCATTGATCATGGGAGGCTGCAGCCGGTGGCAGCGGCCCCGCCGTGATAGGCTTGCGGTGTGGCAAGGCGGCATGGTGCAGGACGGCAAGATTGACGGGGGTTGTTGAGCTCGTGTGGAGGCGATCGTAGGTCTGGTAGCGGCTGACGTTGCTTGGTAACTATCAGTGCGGTGTGGGACTGCGTCGAAGGACGACGCTTGTAGCAACGGTATCATGGGATGACTAGGCTTGTAGCGGATTGTGGCGGGTTACTCAGCTTTGTAGGGCTACTCCGGTGTGGTACATCGTCGAAAGACGGCACAAGTGACTACTTTGGCTTACTGACATGGCAGCGTAGGCTATGTGCGCGGGTGGTGCAACGAGGCGAAGTCGACAATCAGCGGCGGCTTGGCTGTTTGATGGAGACCTTGGGAAGCGGGGCAATATTGCTCACCAGCGACAAAAGAAACGAATCCGTGGTATGGAGTACTGTGGTGGGTGTGGTGAGGGCCCCGCACACGGTGTTTCTTCGAGGCGATGAGAGCAAGGTGGAGTCCAATGGTGGATGTGGCGAGGCTCCGCGCGTTTTTGTTATCTTGGTGGTGACTGCGAGGCAGCCTGCGAGAGGTCCGGATCTGGTGGCATCACTCTGTCGGGTGGAGTGTGATGTTGCAGCAGCATTACAGTGAAGGTCCCGCATGACAATGGCCTTCTCAGTGCGGTGCGGTCTGTTTCTCTCAGTTTTCTATTAATGCGGGGTCACGCCTGGAGGTTTCGGCGACTACATGAGAGTGTGAATGTTGTGGATGCCGTGATTAGGCTTCGGTTTGGCTACCGTTGTCGAGTGGAGTGGTGCGGCCATGTTGATGTCCCAATCCAACCAATCCAACCGATCGGGTTTGGCAATTTCGAGTTGAGTGGGTACTAGTGTTGATGTCTCAATCCAACCGGGTGAGTCTAGGTTGTTTTTCTTTTCTTTTCATTTTCGTGTATTTTTTCTACTATATTGGTATAGAAACTCGTGCGGTTCGTTAAAAAAATCTTTCCTGTGCTAAGCAACTTGCCATGCAAAAGATCCCATGCATCTCCTCTTCCTGTTTGGGCATCCGCACATCATGTGCCTTCACTAACTGAAGAAAAGCTAGCATTGACTTTTATCATCATGGCTCGAGCTACAGCAGCAAAGCTAACTGGTCCAGCTTCGAGCAAAGCTAGTATGCATTCCATTTGGATCATAATGCTTTTGGTGATGATGAGCAAGCAGCAACATAACCTCCAAATTTCCACAATTCTCGTTCCATCTCTAGCCCCACGGATCATGATCGCGCACGCACACATGCATACCACACTGCGAAAGATCGATGATGGCCGCTATCAGATGCGTAAGATCAGGAGAGTTTTGGATGCGCAGACACGGTGCGAATTCATCAGAATTACACAACCCCAAATAGCTGGTCGCCGTAAGGTTAAGCCACGAAAACATGGGGCTTTATCTGTTGGACTACCTTATTATTTTCGTAGTTCATAGCAGGTTGTTCGTCTGATCGACACGATGCAAATTATTACAGAGTGCAACTCTTCGAACAATTGCGACATGTGCTGGAAGTCTCTCTTATTGTGTTATCTGCTTCGTGATGTGATGGACAGCAAGTAGTACGTACTTACCGGCTTAGCTAAGGGGGTATTTGGGAGGAGGGGACTAAATTTTAGCCCCCGTCACATCGAATGTTTAGACACGGAGTATTAAACCTAGACTAATTACACAACCTCTAGGCTAAATCACGAGACGAATCTATTAAGTCTAATTAGTCCATGATTTGACAATGTGATGCTACCGTAACCATTCGCTAATGATGGATTAATTAGGCTTAATAGATTCGTCTCGCGATTTAGCCTAGAGTTTCTACAATTAGTTTTGTAATTAGCTTATGTTTAGTCCTCCTAATTAGTATCCAAACATCTGATGTGACAGGGCTAAAGTTTAGCCTCTGGTATCAAACGCTAGGTTCTGAAACCCCTCCCCCAGGGACAAAATAAAAATCTTGTAGAACATTGTCGACAGTGTCATTGACACGTGCTTGACCTGGAACTGGAAGCATGCTGATATATTTCCTTGAATCTATAGCTCAGAAATGGGCACATAGTTGAAGGTTTCAGTCCAAAGAATGCGCGAACTAACCAATGCGAGCTCCTTCTCTACACAGCGCGAAGATAACTTTGCTTTCCTATGTCCTTCGACTACTGAATCATGCATCTTTCAATGAGTTGTGTTGTACCGATATGCACAGCCACACCAGGCAAGAAGTGCTCCTATTAGTGCCAGCATCTCAGAAACACGACTGATCAAACAAGTCCCAAGAAGAAAAATGCAGAGAACGTGGCCAGTTCTAATTCCATATATAAACAGATAAACGGTAGACATGGTTCAATCCTGGCTGTCTTTCATTGTGTTCCTTTTGTCTATATATTCTGTGTCCTACAGGCCTTGCACAGTGGTGCAGGAGCAGGACACTCCTAGCCATCTCGCCAGTGTTCTGCACCAAAAGGTTCTGTACTTTGGCGGAGACGGGGTAAAGGATATCCTTCGTTCCAAATTTCTGAAAGGTAGTTACTCAGGCTGTCAGGTTCAGGCAAGGACTTGCAAAGATTGTGTGAGCTGAACAAGATTAGCTGGGAGACTCCAGTATAGGCACATGGCACAGCATGCTCACATGAATACATGATCTGATATTCAGGTATCTGGTATCTCACGGAGAGCATCACACAGCAAAATTCCAGACTCCATGCACCAACTCACTGCATGAATGTCACATTGTTAACCAAGAATTTTGACTAGAACTTTTGATTATTTTTCTTGATATTCCGGTTTGCTTCCCTTTTTTCATACAGTTCCTTCCATGTTTGTTTCTGCATAATCAATATCTTTCTTGGCTTTGTTCCTAGGATCATTAGCTTGGGACATCTTGAGTTCTTTCAGATTATCTGACACTATTCTAAACATGAGTTCTGCATACCGCGAACTGATGGCCAAACGGAAACGGAAAGATTGAACCATTGTTTGGAAACCTACACGGGATGTTTAGTTCAGTCTTGTCCAACCAAGTGGGCCCAGTGGCTCTCTTTAGCTGAATATATACCGTTACAGCACAACCTTTCACTCTGACTTAGGCACTACACCATTCAAGGCACTGTATGGCTATCCCCCGAACCATTTTGGCATTGTTGCCGCACACCAAAAGTCCAAAACGCCACGCCGCTGTCATTCCCCATGCTCGCCACCGCCACCACCGCTGCTTATTATGCAAGTTTACTAATGGTTTAACGGATGATTCTTGCTTATTTGTGTACCACCTGTATTATCATCTACACTATCTATCTATACTATACTATAACCTAATGAAAATATTTCTCACTCAAAATAATTTTCCCGTACCCTCGTAGAGACCCCACTTGACAGGTCGAGGGGTGTTGGAAAGTATTGGAAATCTATCTACTATAAAGATCCTAAATGATTGCAAATGTTTCTCACTCAAAATAATTTCTCCATACCCCTCATAGAGGTCCCACTTGACAAGTCGAGGGGTGTTGGAAAGTATTGAAAAGAAGGGAATCTATACTATAAAAATTCTAAATAATTGGAAAATATTTCTCACTCAAAATAATTTCCCCGTACCCCTCGTAGAGGCTCCACCTGACAAGTACCCCTCGTAGAGGCTCCACCTGACAAGTCAAGAGGTGTTGGAAAGTATTGGAAATCTATCTAGACCCTAAACGATTGCAAACATTTCTCACTCAAAATAATTTCCCCGTACCTCTCATGGAGGTCCCACCAGAGAGGTGTTGGAAAGTATTGGAAAGGAGGGGAAACCGCACGTTAGAAAATAGCAGTGACTCTGCCGTTTTAACTCTACCTTTTTCACCGGAAAATTGAAGTACCCGCTCGCGTACCCGCTCCAATCCCACCCGAGGATCAAGCCCCGACTTGCCATACTTTTCCTCTCCCCAAGATCTCGCAATCCCCTGCCGATTCGTAAACACTTCGCAACACATGTTCCCTGCCCCAAGCAACAGCCGCGCCGCCCTCCCGGCCCCCTCCCTCCCGTAGTCTTGTCCATGACACCGCCACCGCCCCTACCCTTCCTTCCCTGTTTGCCACAGCCACAGGCCCAGTAATGTCCAGCGGCGCTGGCAGTGGCTCACAGGCCCAGAAGGTGGTGGCGGCCCAAGGGATCAATAGGAAGCGTCAGTGGCGACCCAGAACAAGCGCCTGATCGATGAAGTGATGGGCCGGCCTCAATAATAGTGTGCCAAAGCCACAACGCTTGCCCCTCCTCCCCATCCAGGTACCTCGTGCCTTAGGCACTGCTGAATAAATATAGGCTAATTACAAAACTAATTGCATAATTCGCGAGACGAATCTATGGGCCGGCCTCAATAATAGTGTGCCAAAGCCACAACGCTTGCCCCTCCTCCCCATCCAGGTACCTCGTGCCTTAGGCACTGCTCGTAAATTAGCCCAGAGCTTCTACAATTAATTTTATAATTAGTTCATGTGACAGGGATTAAACTTTAACCAAGCATCAAACACGCCTTTGATTGAAATTCTCTAGCGCTGAATACCATGAGAGTAGCTCCGGGTTGGGTTGAGTTGGCCGCGCGCTGTGCGTTTTTTGGTTGTGGCTGGCAGAGGCGACCGCGGCCGCGATGGCGTTCACCAACAACGCCACCAGGTTTCAAGGGATTGACATGATGAGGTACCCTTCCTGGCCACCTTATAATTGATAAATCGTGTGTCTTGTTGCCTCCTCCAAGGTTTGTTTACCCATTGCCGCCCCTTTAATTGTACTGTTCTAGCTGAGAAATAGCTGCTTGCAAGATGTAAGATGAAATGGCTTTTATCAGTCAACCACCAAATTTATTGCGCTCCAGGTCTCATGGCAACCGTGACCCCAAGATGTTCAAGAGCTTCAGACGCGTGGAGCCCCACAAGTTCTATGGGCTGATGTCCTAATTGATGATTGATGAATTAACATTACTAACATGCATGCTAGCTGTTGCTGTGGTTGCCAATGGCGTTCACAGTCTGTCTGCTCCAATAAGATTTGGAGAGCAACACTAGGGTCCTTGAGAACAATAAAAACACTTTGGGGCAAGGTAAATCACGTAGTCAAGCTAAGGGCACAATCAACAGTTTAGATATCTGCTGTCTTTTTGTGCATGCCATGTCACGTATAGATAGTGAAACAGACAGCTTGTACATTGTGAAGTATTTAATCCATTCGTAGGCACATAAATCACGATGATCAAGTATAAAAATGATGTGTAGCTATTTTGTTGCTTGTATAAGAGAATGCATGGACACATGAATTTGACATAGAAGCATAAGTATAATATATATTTATAATAATTGACACAGGAATGCACATGTTCACACAGGAATGCTTCCTGACGCACAAGCAAGCACATGTTCACACAGGGAATTCAAAACAAGTTCTCTGATTTATACAAGTAGTTATACAGAAACAATTCTATGTTAAATTGAGCAATACATCAATGGTGTTACTGCTCTAATCTTGTCAGGTAGAGCTGAAAATTCTACACTACAAAATCTGAACTTATTCTGTTCGTTCAAAAAAAAAATCTGAACTTATTCTAATCGGATGGTACTGAATACATTGACACCAATGAGTACTGAAAATTCTAAACTGCAAATTATGTTTCTGAACTTTTACTGAAACTAAACTAAAGGCAACCTATGCACTTGACAGTTAAACTAATCTAAAGGCAACCGATGAACTTCTACTGAACTCCTACGGTACCCAAGCAATGAAGTCTCAGAAGTCAGAAACTAATCGATGGCAAATCGACAGTTAAACTAAAAACTGCAATTACATGCCATGCCTAAGCAGACAAGCAGAAAGTGTGCGCTGCAGCAGGGGATGTCGGGCTGAGGCTTGAGGGCGCACATCCGAACTGCGGACTGCCGATCCAGGACCGCCGAGTATGGAGCTCATACATTCTCATAGCAAACTCAGTGAAATTGGGAATGAATTGTTACCATGTTGTCGGATCCAAAGCTTGAGAATGCATCCATGGATGAGACATCGGGCTACCACCAACGCCTTGGCCCCAGCCTGGTGCAATCGTTGGGGGAAAGAACCCCATGGAGGTGGGGGCGCCGGTGAGGACACAGCTCATGTCGATGAAGGAAGACGTGGATTGAGGAGGGGCAGCTCCTTCCGCCGCTGCTGCGCTCTTCCCGTGCAGTGCCGCCGCAGCACCATTCTTCTCCCCTCGCGATGCATCGGCCTTCCGCTCCCTCGCTGCTGCGCCCTTCCGCGCCCTTGCAGCAGCACCCTTCTTCTCCCGAGCTGCCGCCACCGCCAACAATCCCGCGTCGCCGCCCCCTCCCGCTCCTCTCGTCTCATCGTTTCCAGGTTCAAGATTAGGAATGGATTGGGGATAGGAATGGATTGGGGAGGTGGAGAAGGAACTGGATATATGGGGGAAAATGGCGCGGGCAGATGGATTTTTGCCGCCATATCCCGCGCCAAATCTGGGAGGGACTCACGCGCCGCAGGGGATCTCTCACCGTCATCGACTCCGGGAACGGGTCGTACAACGCTGCTCGCGGGGTGATTAGACCTGGGAGCACGAGCCTCTGCCGTGGGAGGCGACGGCAAGCTCCTCTCTCCTTATTAAAATGTTGTACACGTCGGACTTGTTTGCCAGCATGGCCACACGCAGACCAGAAATAGACGGGCGTTGTACGTGCCCCAACAGTGATATCTGGAGCTCTTCTTTTTTTATGGCAATTGTATTCTGGGCAGCATCAAGATCAAGGTCAAGACTAGCGGCAAAGTGCAAGATGGACGAATCACAATATCATGTCATGAAGTGACATTAAGTTCCAACTGTTAGCTAGCACATCATGTTTTCCTTTCTATATTAGTTTATTATTTATCATTAAATTTGCTTCTTTTCAATTTATACTGTCGGTTGACCAATATGACACAACATAGAGCACCAATGAATTATTGTTTGACACATTAGTCTTCTGTGCATTTTGACATGACAACTGTTCCAATCAGATTTGGATAGCACTTTGAAGGAGCTGGCGGCGATAGCGGCGGCCGAGCCATGAACAGGGATATATACTGCTTACCACCAAATTTTGGTCAAATGCTTTGTTCGATCTGATGCTTTTGTAAGGTTTACAGATACGGATGTGCTGCTGCCGCCATGCTCAAGATCAACATTCATCTGCGCCGCGAGGAGCGCATGTGTGCCTAAAACCAAATCATCCCGAGAAAGGAGCTTCAGTCCGCTTGTTCTGATCGGTGCTACCCTTATTGCTAGCTGAAGATTTGTGCTGCAAAACATGATACAGTAGTCACGGCATTGTCCCAGATGTTCTGTTACCAAGGTACTCAAGCGTAACCATGGATACCCTCTGTTCCTCTCCGCGCCATTGTCCCAGATGTCATTGGTGCCCATTCTGTCAAATGGCTGGAAAGAATTGACATAATTGAGGAAGAGTCTCAGGTTCAGTACGCTAGCTTCAATGTTACATGCAGTTGCCTTTTCAATTCATCTATAAGATGAATGTAACATATCCCTTCATGATTTTCAGGGTTTCCTCATGCAAAAAGATTATAAGATGCTTCCTCCATCAGTTGATTGGGATAATATTGTGTGGTCAACCAGGAAGCACTTAATGGACTACCCAGTTCAGATGTCTTAATTCTTAACAATCTTATCCCAGTCAATGGTGAATTCTACTCCTAGCACTAATATCTGGATCTACTGAAGAATTGGGGATACCATTGTGTTAATATGTCCATGGTTATATATTGTTTTGGTTAGCCTCATATTCGAAGAAGGGGGCATGTTTCCTTTCTAATAAATAAGATTTAGGAACTGCTGTTCACATATTAAGCAAGTAACATATTAGCTGCGAAACATGATAGGTCCATTGGTGGAACTAACGTCCATTTTTATGTGCAACGATCTACTCAACATATGAATTCGTTTGTGAAAAATCTAATTACAAAGACAGCTAGAGAAACATCATGTTTTGATCCTCCATTCCGATTGAAATTTACATATACTTGATGTTGCAATATTTAATTTAGTATCGTGTGCCAAGTTTAGGAAATTTAATGTATCATAGCCAAGTTGTAGTTTTTCGATCATGTAATATTACAACATTTTAATTTTATTTCAGGTGGGCTGACAGGAGCAAAAGATAAGATGAAAGAAAATATCTAAAAATAGCACGAGGCATCTTATACGGCGGTGTTCTATGGTTTGAAGCAAAAGATTGAGTACCCAGGAAAAAGTAGAATAATTGATGGAAGAACAGAACATCCTTTTGAACAGCATATTCTAGAAGTGCATTTAGGTTATCGAATAGTTCAGACTAATGTCGTTTTGCTATCTACATTGGTTCAATAAAATATTACATAATTCTTGTTAATTATGTTTTTTAACAACACGTGCGTGCCGAACGTGCATTTTACTAGTATTCAATACATTCCATACGTGTGTAGAGGATATTTTGTAGCAAATACAAGGCAAAACATGATATTTTATTCATGATGGCCAGCGTTGGTGACCGTAGTCATTTCTTATCGACAGCGTTGGTATACGTGTCTTCGTTGTCGAGGTTCTGGTGGCGGTGGTGTCAAGGATCTCGGAGTTATGGAGGTAGCGGTGGTGGTGGTGGCAGAATTTGGTGGTGAATTAGGTGGATAGGTCTCTGAGGGAGCGCCAGCGTCAATTCCTTGTGAGGACAAGGTCACCATGTGTTGGATTTACAGGATTTAAAGGCGAATTGGAAGAAAAATTTCTTCCAATTTGCTTCCCAATCACACACACTGCTCCAGTGGGACTTGGGTCACAACACTTCGAAATCATGACTCTAGTACCAGACTGTCATGAACCCGTGACGGAGGAGAGGAGGTGCCAGCGTCGCGCACAGCGGTGAGCACGGCGGCACTGCCTTGAGCAGAAGGAAGGAGATGAAGAGGATTAAGTTTAGATTTACTATTGTTGCTTGCCTTTCCGCCCGACGTTGTTGGTTTTGAGCTGAGCGCAGCATACACCCAGCAGCGCAAACTGTCTTATGGGCTGAATGCCTTACCTGGTACTATTGTGGGTCAAGAAGTCTTTTGGGCTGTCATCTCAAGGTGGCGTCCGTGATAGGCAGTTGCGAGTGGACTTGTAAACCAGAATACGGTAATGGATACGTGAAGTTTTGGATGTGCTTTGATCCTTCAGGGTAGTTCTGGTTATACCATAATTTTGTCCCTTTGAAGCGGTTCAGACGATCTCGTTGTCGTCAATGACTGCCTTGTAAGGTTTGCTCAACACCTGCTCGTGTGTCCAAGCTGGTGTTCTTCGGTTACCTTTGCGGGATTGTCGCTTGTCGACTGGATGTTGCCGGTGTGTGAGGACTGCCCGGCGTGTTCAACGGAAAAACAGCATATGCTACTGGTGGGCTTCGAAGATCTTTTCGTCGATTGGATTCCGGCCGCGAGTTTTATCTTGGGTTCTTCTTCATTGCGGGAGATTGAGAAGGCTCGGTTAGTGTCAATGGCAATAGGCAGCGGCGAGGATCGTTGGGTGCTTCTGTCGTGGATTTCTATGTAATCATTTTTCATCGTAGGCACCCGGCTGGATGTAAAAGTAATGTGATAATGAAATCCAACCCCATTAAAAGAAAAAAGCTGTCGAGATGGTGGGGTAGACGGGACGGGTAGGCACAGCGGTTGGGGCAATAGGCTAGTAGCGCGGAGGTCGTTTCAATTCCCCTCCTATGCATGCTCTCTCCCGCCGCCGCCGCCGCCGTCCGCGCCGCGGCGGGCTCGCCGCGGCCGGTCCGCTGCGCGCACGCGCGTCTCCTCAAGGAGGGGCTCTCTCACCTGGTCCCCGCGCCTGCTCTCCTTGTCTCCGCCTACGCCAGGTCGGGCCTCCTCGCCGACTCCCACCGCGTGTTCGACGATGCGCTGCGCCGGGACCTCCACCTCTACTCCGCGCTCCTTGCCGCCGTCTCCCACTCCCCCACCCCCGCGCTCGCGCTCCCTCTCCTCCGCCGCATGCTCTCGGACGACGCGCTCCGCCCCGACCACTTCGTCCTCGCCTCCCTCGCCAGCGCCGCCGCCAGGCTGCGCAGCCTCCGCCTCGGCAGGCAGCTCCACGCCCACTTCGTCGCCTCCCCGCACAGCGGCGACGACGTCGTCAAGTCGTCTCTGATCGACATGTACTGCAAGTGCGGCGTCCCCGGGGATGCCCGGAAGGTGTTCGACAGTATCTGTGTCAAGAACAACGTCGTGTGGACTGCGCTGGTTTCTGGGTATGCGTCGAACGGCTATACTGATGAGGCGCTGGAACTCTTCCGGAGCATGCCCGCACGCGGCCTCTTCACATGGACTGCGCTCATCTCTGGGTTTGTCAAGGCTGGAAACAATTCTAGCGCATTGGGGCTGTTTGTTGAGATGAGGCATGATGGTGTCAGGATTGATGATGCATTTGTGTTAGCCACTGTCATCGGTGGTGCGGCAGACCTAGCTGCGCTTCTTCTGGGCAGGCAGCTGCATGGTTTTGCCTTGAGGCTTGGATTCCTGTCCAGCATGATCATTGGAAACTCGCTGGTTGACATGTACTCCAAATGCAGTGACATACACTCTGCTAGGGAAGTGTTTGAGAGGATTACAGTCCGTGACATCATCTCGTGGACAACAATTCTTGTTGGAGAGGCACAGCACGGTCGATCTGAGGAAGTATTGTCTCTTTTTGACAGGATGGTTCATGCAGGAATTAAGCCCAACGAGGTGACATTTGTTGGCTTGATCTATGCTTGTAGTCACGCTGGTCTTGTTCAGAAAGGCCGGCAGATTTTTGAGTCAATGAAGCTGGAATATGGCATCAAGCCTGGACTGCAACACTATACTTGCTATCTGGACCTTCTTAGTCGCTCAGGCCATTTATCAGAAGCTGAAGAACTCATCACTACAATGCCATACGAGCCTGATGAAGCTAGTTGGGGGGCCTTATTGAGTGCTTGTAAGAAGCACAATGATGCTCAGATGTGTCTCAGGATTGCTGATAATTTACTAGAGCTGAGACCAAAAGATCCTTCAACGTATATCTTGTTATCTAATGTCTATGCAGTGAATCGCAAGTGGGATTCCGTGGCCAAGGTAAGAAAGATCATGGCTGAGATGGAAATAAGAAAAAATCCTGGGTATAGCTGGATTGAAGCTGGAAAGGAATTTCGTCTGTTCCATGCCGGGGAGGTACCACTTGATGTTAGAGAAGAAATTACTGGTTTTCTTGAGGAATTGGTCTCAGAGATGCGCAAGAGGGGTTATGTCCCTGATACTAGCTCTGTGATGCATGACTTGGATGAGCATGAAAAGGAGCAGCATCTGTTCTTGCACAGCGAGAGGCTGGCAGTAGCTTTTGGAATACTCAAGTCTCCTCCAGGATCGGTGATCCGGATTGTAAAGAATCTTCGGGTCTGTGGGGACTGCCATACAGTAATGAAGTTCATCAGTGAAATCTCACAGAGGAAGATCATCGTGAGAGATGCTAGTCGTTTCCACCATTTTGAGGGTGGGAAGTGTTCTTGTAGTGAATTCTGGTAGCTCATCTGCTGATGTTCAGTTGTGCTTAAGTCCTCTAGGTATGGTGGAAGCTCTTACCTTGCTTCGGGGGCATACTTTTCTGGTAGTCTGAGGAAAAAGCAAAGAGACCTGCACTAAAGAATTTTCAGCCTTTCAGACTTTATACTGCTTTTCTTGTTTGTTGACTTCATGAAGAACTGACTACCGCAATGCTGAAATAACTAGAGGAGTGTGTTCAATTTGTCTGTTTATACACCAAAATATTGCTCTATTTTACAAATACTTAACAGCACTGTATTAGAGTGTTGGTCATACAAATGAATGCCCTTTCCTTTTTTTATGTCTTTAGTCGTCTTGGTACACAAAAATCAATTAAACCATTTTTTTTAAACGAACGGGCACGAGACTGTGCCTATTTCGTTGATAAAAAAACAATGAAACCATGCTCCTCTGTCCTCTCCTTGTTCAGATTCGCTACCTAGCAAGTGAGGATAGTAGGAATCATAGAGCTATGGGCAACCTATGTGGAGAGGAGGATGGAATATTTTAGGACTAGCACCAGTAACAAAATGAATGACCTATAGTATTTTCATATGTTGTGGCTCCTGAACAAATGACCTTCAATGTTTTCATCATATTTTCTGGATGTGATAAGGAAAACAACTGACGATATGCTTGCTTTGTTCTTTACAGTATAGAATTTCTTAGCTGCTCTAGTCTTTACACCATTTTATTACACAGATCTGTCAATGCAGGCACTTGGTGGGATCAAAGTGAGGAATACAGGAGATAGCACCAGAGCCTCAGTTTTTATCATCCTTTGGTGCACTGATGTATGTTTGCAGATTTTTTGATCTGTTTGGTATTTGCATATTTTATAACATGGAATTGCTGGGCCTAAAACGAAAGGCATTTATTGATTTGAATCTATCACAAAACATTTTAAGGATATTGGCAGTCTAGTTGAGATTCCATTATATTATTGATTGGCTAGCAAGGGTTGCCATGTGCTTCTCTATCTGTACAGTGATGTTATTAACTACCCACTAGTTTATAGTAGTTCCTGTCATGCAACATACGTTGTCATGTATGCAAATGCATTATGACGTTGCTACTCCACTTCTGTTTGTACAATATATATTGCAATGGTTTAAGACATTGTAGCAGAAAGAGAGAATGGCATATATTAGTAGTACATAAGAGAATTGTTTAGCCACTGATGGTTTTTAACGCAGTAAATATCATTTTTCTCAATCAGTGTATTTTTCTTAACAATGCCAAGCAGATTTATTGATCAGTGATCAACTCAGGCCAGAGAACCTGAGACCTTGATGGGAGTTCGAGAGTCTGGTTGTTTGAAAGCGGTTGAGATGGGTAAGTGAACATGACCTTTTCTTTTCAATGCATTTTACATGATATTTAGGCAATATGGTATATCTTGTCGATATCAAAGTTTTCTGCTGATCTTGATCCTGAGTATTTACCATTTAGTGACTCACCGTCTGAAAGGTGAATTTGACAGTCTGTAACATGCACAAGTAGCAGAAACAGTTTTTATTGAAAGAATGTGAGTTGCTCGCAGTTAATTGGTTCCCTAAGGTAAGGATCACACTGACCTCTAGCCAGAACCAGTTTTCCAAAAATGTATGGCATCCATGGGGGCACCAATTCGTGAATGCTCTCTCTCTGAAATTTTGCTCCCAGACACTCTTCAATGTTGGTTTTAGTTGGAAGACACTATCTAAATGCATCTTTGCTAATGGACACTCCTCAAACAAACATGGGTCTTTGCTGATGGACACTGGAGTCAATAAAATATTAATTTTTATGTGGGAAGAGAGAGAAATGTGGTGAATGGACTAAAATACCCATCAGCTTTGTAGTGCACTACACGTGCCCATGTGTCTGGGAGATTTCTTCCATCATGTTTGCCGCTCTATTCGGTTAAGCAAGGCACGGTGTCGCAGTCCATGCGCGTGGAGCCCGCCACGGCCTCGCCCAAGCTGCCACCGTAGTTGTCCCGCAGCCGCCGTCGCGGTTCATGACGATTAGCCTCGCGTCCGCGTGGAGAACTGGAGACGATGCGGCGACCCTGCTGCGCGGTCCGTGAAGACGCCGAGCTGCGAGCCCACGGTGCCGGCACCAGCACCAGGGGATGTAGAGCTTGCCAAACAGGTGAAGCAGCTTGACGCTGAGCTGCATGCCGCGGCGGGCGAGGCCGTTGCCACTGCTCCCGACCTCCTCCTGGTTGCTGCCGGCGAGCTGGAGCAGCCGCAGTGTCAGCAACTCCGGCGCCTGCCCGTGGACCGTGGCTGTGGGTCTCGTGGTGCTAGCAGATCGAGTACAGAGCATTTGTCTTTTGTAAAGCATCCATAGTCCGGCCATGGCAATTGGCAAATGACATGCGGATTAGAAACACGATTGCCTTCTTGTTTGCTACACAATTGGCCATGCAATCAATTGTGATTAGAAACAGAGATTTTGGATCTCTCCAACGGCAAATGATTTGCTCCCGTTGCTGGTGCCCACTGCCGTCGCTGATGTCCAACCAAGGCAGGATGCAGAAGCTAACAGATGAGGCAGCGGAGCGCAAGATACAAAAAGCTGACTGAATGGGGCCCCACTATAATAAGGGCAAACCTGACGTTTCATCCTCTTTATCTCTCCTCCTAAGCAAGTAATGAATATTTTATTTCTCTCAGTGTTCGATGGCAAATAGACACAAAAGAACAATGTCCACCAGCAAATTCAACATTGAAGGATGTCTGTTGGCAAATGCTGCATAATTTCTACGGTGTCCTAGAGCAAAATTTTCAACTATGCAAGGTGACGAAGAGGTCAGCTGCTGTACTGCGTGGGCACGTCAGGCACTCAGGCGACAAGCGATGAGGATTGCATGTGCTAGAAGTACCTTTTTGCCCCCTGCGTGTGCATCCGAAAATTATTGACGTTATCCATGAATTTGTCAGTTGTCAACACCCTCGCCCTCAGAAAAAAAAAGTTATCAGCACCCTTGCACTTGTTTTTTTTTTTGAAAAAGAACCGGCAGGAATTCTGCCTGTTCATGAGAAGAGTAATGTCAAACAAAATAAAAGAGGGAGCCTAAACTCATGTCGAAGAAAATAACTAGTCACCCGTCCAAAAAATTCTGAAACATCTGGCACCCACCACTGTCAAGCATCAAGCGTGGGCCTCCTCCTTGATTTTTGCAAGTAAAATCTGGTGGACGACTCCTTTGAGTCAAAATTTTATTGTTTCTTTTCTTCCAAAGTTCCCAGGAAACAAGAATGATAATTAAGCAGGTTGCACCTCGCATTTTTTGAAACTTGCACCGGTAGAAAACTAAGCATTAGTCTTGATTGGTAGGCCTTAAAGATCTTGAAAATTCATCTGGAATAAAATTTTCGAGACGGGAGGGGGTCTTTAATCCCGGTAATACCAATTAGGTTGTGCCTCGCGTGGTGACCCCTTTAGTCCCGATTGGTTTTACCAACCGGGACTAAAGTACATACGTGCATGCGCCTGCCAACACGCCTGCATGGCGCATGCACGTATCCTTTAGCACTTAAGATTTTTTTTAAATTTTTTTTCCATATTAATATTGTATGGAAGTCATATTAGTGTTGTATGATATATATTTCATGGCAGTAGTGTGTGTGTATATATATATATATATATATATATATATATATACAATTCTTAGTATATTATACAAATGAAACTAGTATTTCTACAGTTACTGTATATATAATAATTTATCCACTTCATTCTTAGGATCGTCCCGTCGTGGTGTTGCTCGGTGTGGGTACTGAACATCCGTCGTAATGAAATTCTCCCGCTGGATGTATCAGCTCCTCCACCAGGAATCCCATGAGACCTTCACATATTGCCAAAATCCTCTCCTTCTCCAAGACTCTTTCTTGAATATTCCAAATTTGTAATTTGGAAATATGTGAATGTTACATGAAAAATTAAATATAAGAAGTTAGAAAATAATTAATTATTGATAGTTTTATTTTACGTACATATAGAACATGCGACGACGGCCCCTTGGGTTCCACAAAACTGTGCATGTGCTCACAGACGTAGTATCCCCATAGATTATTGCCTTGTTCCTATCTCAAACACTTTAGTGGGAATAAAATAAGTTATGAATATTCGTGTTATAGAATGTAGAAAATGTGCAAACTTCATACATACTGGGAAGTCTGTTCTGAATGTAAGTTCTTCTTTGAAGTTACCCTTGTGATGCTTAAGGAATTGTTTCCATGCATTGCGGATTAAAATAGTGAATGATACAGTGTTAAGTGATAATTTAGGAAATCAACTTTTGCATAAAGATAAAGGGTTAGAATTATTACGAGTTTAGCATGTCTTGAATGTCTTGATAGTCCTTCGGTGGTTTCCTCAATGAATCGAACACAATGATGTGGCTTCTATCAATCATAATTATTAGGAGGATCCAGTGGAAACTGCATACATAAATGTTCATATTAGAGCAAATTAACATTAATTAGGTAAGGAAAAAGAAAATAAAAATAGACGGTACCCGCACTTACTCAAAGTTGTGTGGCAGTAGTATGTATTCCTTGTAATTTTATTTGTCCAAGAAATTGTATACCACCTCCAATGTTTTCTTTGGTTGATCCTATATCTGCCTTTGGTTAACGAGCGATGGATCCATGAATCCAACATTGAAGTACAATTCTCTGCGGCACCTCTGAATTAGAATCCTACATAAAATGGAAGACGAATTTAGTAGGGCGACGCACATACAAAAAATTTCATATTGATAAACAAACACTTACAGAACCCAGGCGCTGATGAGAGATACGTCAAGGGCATCCTGATGGTACACTTCATATATATCCTTGAGTTCCATCCACAGGACTTTCTCACCTTCACCGAAAAAAATCTATCGGTTTAACCCGAAGACCGAACACGAGCCTCTCATCGGCAGACCGTTTCATGTACCATTCATGGAATTTGTACATCTTCGTGGATAGCTTTCGTACCAACTCAGGCCTTACTAGAGGCTTGCCTAGCTCAAAGGTCCATTTAGGTACAATTGGCTCTGGAGCTGGCAGATCAACTTGCCCTAGAACTTCAGCAAGAGACATCCCTGTTTCTTGCATAAATCCAACGACATGTAATTGTTGTTCTAAGGGCATTGCTGCTATAGTTTGAGCATCTTTATCTGGTGGATCCCCAAGCTGGGGGATATCATGACTTGAAGACGACTTTCCTTTCCATTTTTTCTTCTAATCAGCCTTAACTAACGTCCGCTCGTAGTTCGGTAGTAGAGTCTTCTTGTTTTCTTTTGACATGGCAATAAAATTTTTTTAATCTTGCTGGATCTACTGGCTCTAGATCCATCTCTTTTAGTTTTCTTTCTTCAGCGCATTTTCTGAAGAACTCCCTGCAAGTTGCTTTAGATGCCTCCCACAATTCCTCATTAGTCATATCGGCCAATAGCTTCTCAATGGGTTCAAGCTTCTTTGTTTTCTTCTTTTGCTGCCTTGGCTTAGAAGGTGGTGGTCGCGACTTCTTTAGAGGTGCTGTAGGTTCCTTGCTCGATGCGGGTCTTAGTCTCGGCAATGGTGATCGGGGAGGGGTGTTGTTGTCGTCGTCGCTCGCACCACCAGGATTCAATGGAGATGGAGATGGTGATTGAGCTGGATGCGACGGTCCCGGTGGTGAGGACGGTCCTGGAGCAGGATGTGCTGGTGATGACGGTCTTGAGCTTTAAGGAGATGGTCGCTGCGGGGGATCTATGAGGAGCAGTGATGCCTCCATGTCGGGGATGATGATGTAGCGTTTGAGCCATAGAATGATCCCGTGAAGCACATCTCCTAGTGTCCTTTCCCCATCACCTCCCGGGAGGTCGAGCTCTAGACCTTCATATTGACTATTAACAATCTGCTCTAGGCCGACGCTGGCGTAGCCAGGTGGAATCTCCATGACATGGCTTGTCTGCCCTGGCAGGATTGGTAAGGCACTCCCGTACGCCACCTGTACATATAGCAGAAATAAAGAAGTTATTAAACTCCTGAGGTGTGGATTGATTGAGAAGATTGCATAAATTATGTAAACGTATACCTTAATAGTGATGTTGCCTAACGGTCTATACAACTCACATAAGGTGCGTTGCGTGATGTCATTCACAGGGTATCGTTGGTCGTCCATGGGTAATCTTAGCATCTGCTCATTGGGGACCCCTATGGAAGCAGAACTGTTTCAGTGTTGAGAAGGGCTGATGATGTTTGGATCCGATAGTGATCCAGATTGGGCCATCTCAGTAACTGCCAGAGCCACTCGATGATTTATTTCCTCCACCATTCTTACTTCTTGTGAATGCACTTTGGCTTCTAACATGCGCCGCCAGCTCTCTTCTTACTGTTCCTTTTTTCGCTTGCGGCTTCTGTACTAGTCGATGTCCCTTCGGAAAGCGTACTTCCACGGAACGACCCCGTAGCCTCGGCAACGTCCTGGGTGCTCAGGATTCCTAAGCGCCAATGTGAGCTCATCATTCTCTCTATCCACCTTCAACTTCCCAGCTTTAGCATCTTCAATGTTCTTGATAAGCCTTTCGGCCTTTTGACGTATTGTTTCATTGAAGATAAGTGTCCCATCCTCTTAGCTCAGGTTGCCTCCATGAGCGTAATACCAATTTTTTGATCAATCGGGCCAGTCAATAGTTGCTTGTACGATACCCCGATTGATTAGGTCTTGTTCCATCTTGCGCCATTTGGGAATGCAATGCTGTAACCACCTCGCCCTAGACGATGATGGTACTCCTTCTTGCTAGCATTGGTAACGTTGATGCGAACCTTACTCGCACTGGCTTCGCTCATTTTGTATTAGACAAATGAGTCCCAGTGGTCCCTTAATTTTGTCCACTCATTGAAATCTGGAGTTCGGCCCTTCTTGATAAAGTTGGCATCCATCATCTTCTTGAATGTCTGGAATTGGGTTTCCATCTTCTTCAGCGTCTACTCTTTCACATCTTTTTCTATGACACCTTCGGGAAGTGTGAAGTATTTCTTGACATCTGCCCACAACATATCCTTTGTGTCGGCGGAAGCGTGTATGGATCAGTTGCTTTACCCTTCCATTCCCTGATGATGATGGGCATGTTATCCCTTACGATTGCCCTAATCTGACTCACGTACTTTCTTGCCACATGTTTGGGAGCAATCGGCTTTCCCTCTTCTGTCACTTCTGTGATGTGAAGCCTTCCCTCCATTATCTTTGTACGACCTCAGGGCTTATTTTGCTTCATCGATACAGAGAGCTATTAGTTCAAGATTCATTAATTAGTACATAATAATAATGAATATGAAAGTATAGATGGGGTAAAACAATGGAAATGATATATACCTCGCTGGAACCTTCTGTCACGGCAAGATTTTGCTTGGGCTCGGGCTCTTCATTGCCATCACTGGACATGTTGAGGAACATGTTCGCCTAGCTACCCTTTTCGTTGGTGTACATTACGGGCACGTTTGAGCCACTACCACTAGCAATAATGTACTCCATTAAATACCTTGCATTCTCTTTGTCTGCCATCTCAACTACTTTAAACACACATGAAATAAAATTGATTGAAATATACACATGAAACAATACATTAAATTATATATACAACACCTCTAACAAATTGATTATATGAAATTTGCATGAATGTATTGAATGAAAGTTACATGAAAACCTATAAGAAATTTAACATTAAAAAAATTCATGCAATTATATACAACGCATCTACTTGTATAATATCACAAAAAATATTCTTAAAATATATATACAACACCTCTACCAAATTTCTACTAAATTATACTAATTTTCTAAGAATTTCTACAAATTTCTATTGATTTTCAAAGCATTTATACTAAATTATACTAATTTTCTAAGCATTCCTACAAATTTCTACTAGTTTTCGAATCATTTCTACAAACTTTCTAAGCATTTCTACTAATTTTCTAACTAAAATAGTAAAAATGGGTGGGGGTAGGGGGAGGGGGGGTGCCGTGGCGGCCCGTACCATGTGGCGGGGGTTCGGGCGGGGCGGGGTGGGGCGGCGGAGTCTGCTGGAGGCAGTGCGGACGGCGACCGGGGCGGGCAACGGAGAACGGCAGGCGACACGGGGGATGGCGTCGGGGAGGCAGCGGGCGATGGAGGATGGCGGGCGACTCAGGACGGCAGCCGGGGCGATGGAGGATGATGGCCGGGGTGGGCGCAGGAGACGGTGGGGTGACGGCAGGATGGTGACAGCGTGGGAGACGGGGCGACGACGGACGGGGGAGACGACGAGGCTGGATCTTGATTTTCACTAAGTATTGGAATCGGGGGTAGGGGAGAAGAGGGTGATTTTAACACACCCCCTTTAATCCCGGTTGCAATTTGCAACCGGGACTAAAGAGGGGGCCTTTAGTCCCAGGTGGACTTTGCAACTGAGACTAAAGGTCCTTTTTGGGATTTTTCATTTCCCACATGTTTTGCGAATAGTTTTATATATGTTTTCCACTGGTTTTTACGAAGGAAAAAATAAGAACTTTACATATTTCAAACGTGCAAAAATATATTAAATTAGCACGTATATTTAAAATAAGTTTAAATTAGTTGTTTAAGTTTCTAAATAATCATTTTAATGCATCACTATCATCAACAAACTATTCAATTAAATAATTTCAATGCGCAAAGAATTCAATCGCTGTATGTGGTTAACATTGTTTATATTGATTGAATAAATCTTATTCTCAAATAATTTAAACACACAAATTTATATATGTTTTTCACTGATTTTGTTAAAGAAAAAGTTAAAACTTTACATATTTTGAGCACGCAAAAATATATTTAACTAGCAAATATATTTAAAATAAGTTTGAATCAGTCATTAATTCTATACTAGTTGTTTAAGTTTCTAAAGTAATTATTTGAATGCATCACTATCATCAACAAACTATTCAAAAAAAATACTTTCAACGCGCAAAAAATGTGATTGATGTATGTGGTTAACATTATTTATATTGATCGAATAAATCTCCACCTCAACTAATTTAAACACACATGAAATCATAGATACGTTAAATTAAAAATTGTATCAAGTAGTACAATTACCTTTATGAAATCATAGAACTTTACAATATAATTCACCATAAAGCATTACAATAAAATTTAAAGGTTCTGATGGTCATATAACATTATATAAAGGTGAACCATATTTAGTGCATTATAATGTAATGTTAAAAAAGTTCTTGATGAAAGTTTCTTGGTCATGATCGCGGCGTAAGTATGGAGCCTCTTCTTTGGCTAGCATGATGTTTGGGTCAAGTTCAATAGCGAATGGAGGCATGCCGTCAAACCGATCATAATCATCTGATTGGTCTGTGTTGTCCTCGACTCCCATGATTTTTCTTTTACCTGGAAGAACTATATGGCTCTTTGGTTCCCATGGCTCTTCTGAATTTTTCTTAGGTTTGCTAGACATGTCCTTCACATAGAAAACCTGATGCACATCATTGGTAAGGACGAATGGTTTATCATTGTATCCAGTCTTGGTCAGGTCCACTATTGTCATTCCATACTGATCTTTCGTTACGCCACCTCCAGTTAGTTTCACCCATTGGCAACAAAACAAAGGGATATTCAGCGGTCCGTATTCGAGTTCCCAGATCTACTCTATGAAACCATAATATGAGTCTTTGCTCCTATTGCTATCTATGACATCTATGCGGACACTCCTATTTTGGTTGGTGCTTTTTTTGATCTTTTGCTCTTGTATAAAATGTATAATCATTTATCTTATAACCTTGGAACTTCACGATTGTGCTAAAAGTTCCCCTAGCTAACCAAGCGAGTTGTTCGTGAATCGCGGAGTTACCCATAAGGTGTTGACGCAACCAAGAGGGAAAAGTATCCATGTGATGACATATAATCCAGGCATCGGATTTCGTCAGGTATTGGGATAATAGATTCTGCTTGTGTTCCTCGATATACGGAGCCGCAAAGGATGATTGTTGGAGAATAGTGAAGTGTGCTTTGTGGAACAAATCAGTATCATTGTTCAAACTTGATTTTCTTCCAAGGGTTCCTGTTCCCTGTAGCCTCCCCTCGTGGTGTGAAGTTGGAACCCCAATTGAATTAATTGAGTCAATAAAATCAACACAAAACTCAATGACTTCCTCTGTTCCATATCCCTTGGTGATGCTTCCTTTTGGACGAGCACGATTAAGAACATAGTTTTTTAGGACTGACATGAACCTCTCGAAAGGCCACATGTTGTGCAGGAATACTGGACCGAGAATAGTAATCTCTTTGACTAGGTGAACCAGGAGATGCATCATAATATTAAAAAAGGATGGTGGAAATACCAACTCAAAGCTGACAAGACATTGTACCACATCGTTCTGTAGCTTTACTAGCTTGGTTGGATCAATTGCCTTCTACGAAATCGCATTGAGAAACGTGTATAGGTTTACAAGCACCAATCGGACATTCTCTGGTAGAATACCCCTCAGTGCAATCGGAAGCAACTGGGTCATCAACATGTGGTAGTTATGGGCCTTGAGATTTTCTTTCATATTTATTATTCCCTTTATATTCAAGGAGTACCCAGGCGGAACCTTAATACTATTCATGCATTCAAACATGCTATCCTTCTCTTCCTTGCTGAGAGTGTAACTGCAGGATGTAATTAGTGATGTCCGTTATCTCTCTTTTTCGGATGTAGATCATCTCGTTCCTTCATACGTTTCAGGTCATGTTGTGCTTCAAATGTATCTTTTGAGTTCCCATAAACACCGAAGAAGCCTAGCACGTTCACACAAAGATTCTTCGTCAGGTGCACCACGTCTATTGTGTGGCGAACCTCTAGGATTTCCCAATAAGGTATCTCCCAAAATATTGACTTCTTCTTCCACATAGGTGCACGTCCATTATCATCGTTCGGAACAGGTTCGCTACCAAGATCCTTTCCAAAGACTACCTGTCGGTGCGGAATCTGGCCGACAAGTAAATGCTAGTAGTTTTGCTATGCGTTAGATCGGATATGGCCTAGCAGATGATGACATAGGATTTATACTGGTTTGGGCAATATGCCCTACATCTAATTCAAAGTCAATCGGTCGATTGTATTCCTGAGCCCAGGTGCTCAAAGTTTGTAGTAGGTGTACAAACGAGTGAGGGATAAGAAGGGCGTGTCTGAGACTCGGTCGTGCTCTGGTCCGAGTGGGAGAGAGTGACCAGGGGCTCAGACATGCGCTATGTGTTGGAGAGAATCAGAGTCCTCTATTCGGAGAGAAAGAGCGCACCCCATTTTATAGTCCAAGGGGACGGCCTTACAAGCTAGAGAGAGAGAGAGAGGGCATCGTCTAGTGTTGTCGAGACCCATGTTGTCGAGTACGGTAAGGCCACCTTCCTTGGTCCCTGTTCATCTCGTCAGGCCACTCTGTTGTAGCGGGTAGGTTGCGGTGGCACTGTGCGGGGCATGTGCAGGGCGTGGTGCAGTATGGTTCCTTGTATGATAGTTGACTTGGGTGCTTCCTCTTATCCATTCCACCTGCTCCCTAGGCCCACACCGAGCGGGCATCCCCGATCGATTGTCCCAGTCGTCCCCGGCTGTGCCGATCGGGGGGAGTGGTGTGGTTGGTACAGCGCATCCTTGATTGGGGGAACTTGGTCGGGGTCAGACATTGGTCCCACTCCGATTGAACCCTTCTGGTCGGGGTGCCGACCCGGCCTCCTAGTCGGAGGAGCCGGTTGGTGGCCAGATCTTGGTCTCGACCTGCGTTGCATTGCTGGACCGGCCCAGGCGTGCAATATCGTTGCGCCTCTTGTTGGGCCAGACGTTGTGAGAAAGCGGGCCCATTGGGGACCCCGGGTCTATGGACCCGTCAGCAGCCCCGGAGCCCCTTTGGGGTTTTTTGAAGCCGTGAAGGGGTTGTTGGATTTTAGTCGGCAGGTTGCTGCACTTTTTAGCTCAATGAAGGCTTTCATCGTTATATGTTTCCTGTGCCCATCGTGTCATGGAGGCGGGTTGCCGTTGGGACCTTGGCGTTTTTCCCCTTCGTCTATCGCATTGCGTGGGGTAGCCTAGTAGGATCAAGCATCTAGCCCTGGAGCGGGTACAAGCGCCTAGCCTCGGAGGGTATGACTGGCAGAGGCCGTAGAGGCGCACCTGATGGATACTGGCACCCAGCCCCCGAGGGGAGGACTGGCATAGGCAGCGGAGGCGTGCCGAGTGGGCATAGGTTCCCAGCTCCCAAGGAGGGGAATTGTTGGCAGTCCGTCTTTCACCGGGTTCGCGCGAGCGGACCCGGTGGGTCTAGCCCCCAAGCCTGCGGCCGATTGGGGAGTCGGTCGGAGGCTAAGCAATTTGGTACTCTTTTATGGTCCTGCAGACTCTTGTGTCCCCATCGGTCAGTATGAGATGGTCCCTGTTGCGAGTCGGGGTGCTTGTCCATGTGTGTTCCAACTGTGACTTGTGTCATCGGTCATATTCCCGAGTGGGGATCTGGCGACCCGAGCCCCTAAGCTCTGTTGAGCTTGATCGGTCGGTCGCATTTTTCATGCGTCACCCCGTCCGTGGTCTCCACAACCGGAGGGGTTGAGCTAACGTCACTTGCCTCGATGGCTCGAGTGACGCACTCGGCGAGCTCGCTAACGAGCATGTCCGAGTGGAATTCGGGTCCGTTGTTCGTAACGGGGTCGGCATAGCCCTCATGTGAGATTCCACCATTCCTTAACCCGCCTCCCGGCAGATGCCCGAGCCGTTCTGTAGACTGACTCGGGTGGCCCGCTGGCCTCCCCTCAATGGAGGTTCTGTGGGCATGGCTCGAGGTTAAGATTGAACGAGAAGGTCGAGATGACCCTGTCTGCTTCTGAGTGGGTCAGGCAAAGGCTGCTGGGGCTCATCTGTGTTTTCTCCCCTGGCTCCATTTGACGCGAGGCGGCCTCGAGCCCTTTACGAGCCGGCCTTCGGACCCCAGTCGGTCGAATGTCATTTCGAATGTCATTTCGAATGAACCGCTATTACTTTGTGACGCGACACAAAGCAATTTGCAATGCAATGATTGTATGCATGAGATGAATGTATGAATGCATGAATGAGTGCATGCATGCATGAGATGGATGAATGGATGAGTGCTCACGTGCTGAGAAAGTAAAATGGGGGTCGGTAAAGTTACCTTGGTCGGATTTCTAGGCATCACCCCATCCGCGGTTTCTGCAACCGGAGGGATTAAGCTGATGTCACTTATCTTGATGGTTTGAGTGACAGGCTCGGGGGACCCTTAACAGGTGTGTCTGAGTGGAGTCTGGATCCGTCGTTCGTGACGGGGTCGGCATAGCCTTCGTGTGGCATTCCACTGCTTCTTTTCCATCTCTCAGCAAATGCCCGAACCGTCTGACCGACTCGGGTGGCCCGTTGGTCTCTCCTCGATGGAGATTCTGATGGTGGGCCCCTCCAAACCCTGCTTGGGAAGGTGGAGGGTCGTTTGCGTGTGGTTGTGCCCATTTTTGCCTTTTATTGACTTGGCTTCTCGTGCAGCCTTGGAGTCGGACTTGGACACGACCTGAGCGACAGCCGGTCGGAGTGCGGAGGCGCTGGCCCGGTCCGTGGATGAGCGAGCTGCCCTTGAGTGATATGAAACCGCTAGGGTTGATTTTCGATCTTTCGATGAGAGAGGTGTGGATAACTCAATTGGTGGGTGGAGACGACGTTCACAGCCCGACTACAACCTTCCAAGCTGCGCCTTAGCAACCGATACACCACCTCCAATGGCTGCCGCGATCTTGTGGAGTGCGTCACCCGGCCACTAGGGCACTCGTCCTGCAGCATCGAAGAACAAGCAAGAACAAGTAGAACAAGTAACTCAATTGCAAATATGGAGATAAAAACCAATCTGAAATCATAAAGTTGGGGTTCTGAATCGAGTAGAACAGATGGTCTAGTTGACACACGCGTTTACAAGGAAGTAGCAATGGCTAAACTTACATCAAAACAAAACCCAATCTGTTTGTGGTGGCTCTAATCCTTATTAATACCTAGGAGGACGACTAGGGGGGTGTTGGGATCGTGCTCCAACCCTAGGACATGTCCCTAATGGACCCAACTTGATACACGGCCCATTGGGCTAAAATAAGGCGATGCAGCACCTCTGGACAGAAAACCTCTCGGTAGTATTTCCGTGATTGCGGCCGACTCAGAATATATATGGATATGAGTCTAGATCCATATGAAAATAGACATTATAAGGATTCCAAGGAGTACTTGAACGCCTAAAACAGAGTCCGAATGAGGTCGTGGCGGCCGTTGCAAGTTGGTCTAGAGCTGCAGTCCGAATCCAGCACCAAAACGTGTTGGATTGGATCTCTTTCTTTCCTTGGGCCAAAAGTGACATGGTGGCCTGGTGGAGGACGTTAGGAATACTTGGACTTGACCCCCAATCCACTTCTTTGGTCCTCCATGCCTTCCATGTGTGTTTAACACTATTTTTGATCCATGTATGTATTTCTGAAATTGACAACGAATACACATCATGGTGCAGCTCAATTCATCAAATGTATCACATATAATTATGATAAAGAATTGTTTCACCTCGGAGTAAAAAGATGCCAATATGGTTGTATCCGAGCATGTGATGTCCTCATCATTGAGGGAGAGCTTGACCAACTCCGCAACATGGTGCAGGTGGTGGTTGCTGAGGTACTTTGGTTGGGCCCGAACACCAGCGCACCTCGCCATCCATCTTGCGGGGATCCTGGAGGAGGTTCGGGCGGTCATCTCTGAAGGCGTGTTCTGCGGTGCGTCGGGGGTGCTGACGTTGGTGGTGACCCACCACCCCACCCTTGACTTCAAGGCTAGCTGCGGAGAGTACACCAACGGGTGGAGCGCGGATGAGATCTAGGCGTTAGGGGAGAGCTTGGTGTCGCACGCGCAGGCAGTCGCTGAGCATACCATCGATCAGTGGGTGATGGAGGCTCGCCGCTCAGCAAAGGCCGTAGGCATGGGTCAAAAAGGCGTCACCAATCCTAATGAAGCGGTGGAGACTGGGTCGGAGCAGCATGTTGTCTCGACCACAACTGAGGCACCTTTATCCACGCCAATCGCACCGCCAGCTGACGTGATCGAGGGGCAGTAGTAGAATTCCATAGAAGTAGTTAGTTCTTTGTATTACAATGAATTTGGTAGGGGACTGAGAGCCCCCGAATGAACAATTTAAGTTCTTTGTGCTCGTATTAATCGTGAAGGGGAGCTTGCCCTGCCCGTCCTCATTTTTGACCTTAAGTAATTCTTCTTTTTGCCCTTTTCCTTTTCAACCTGCCCGTTGATCGTATGCTGCAACCTTTAGAACATGGTCATGGCCCGCGAGACTCAGCTGCTCGTAATCGTAGGTCATGGCAGGGTTCGATTGGTTGGGAGGCTGAAGCGGCAGTTACTTAGGGTAGTCAGAGGAATGGGACACCCTTTCATTCTGGCGCGATGCGTGATTGCACAAAAGTAAGAAGGGAGTGGTACCGCACCCCCGCGGAGCCCCCGAGTGACCCAGGCCGAGAGTGCTCAGGCTAGGGTGATGTAGGTGCGAGCGCTGAATGGAAATGATTAGTAAAACCGAGCTAGGGAAAGAAACGACGTAGTTGTTCAATATTCCATGAGTGAGGATGGTTCCATCGTTGTCCTTCAGTCAGTAGGCGCCTGGTCAGATCACCTCGGCCACCGTGTGCGGTCCTTCTTGTTCTTCTTGTCTTGCCGCTTGGAGGGGCCCTCGTCCTGGACCTCACGCTTGGCCTTGCCCGTGTCCTAACTGCTGCTGAAGACCACCCTGACCGCCTTCTTGCCGGAGGCATGGTTTGTGGCGATGTCAAGTAGGTCACGGGTATGGGGCTTCAGGCAGCCGAGCTTGTGGACCAGGGTCTTGCAGGTTGTTTTGAAGAGGAACGCGCTGATGACATTTGTGTTGATGACATCAGAAGAGAGTTGCACTGCCTTGAGAACCTGCGGATGTAATCCCGCAGGGACTCTTTGGGCTCCTACTTGCGGCTCTTGAGGTCCCAAGAATTCCCGGGACGGACATACGTCCCCTGGAAGTTCCTGATGAAGACCTTCTTGAGGTCCTCCTAGTCAAGGATGCCGTTAGGCGGAAGGAATTTGAGCCATGCTCGAACGAACTCCCCTACGCAGATGTAGAGGTATTGGATGATGAAGTAATCATCATCCGCTCCACCGACTCGGCAGGCTAGTCGCAAGTCTTCAAGCCATACACCGGGGTTCATCTCCCTAGTGTACTTGGTGATGTTTGTGGGAGGTTGGAAACGCTGTGGGAACGACGCTTTCTAGATGCAGCGACCAAAGGCCCACGGTCCCGGGCCATCCGAGCTGGGGCTTCGGTTGCGTATCGGTCGCTCGGTCGGTAGCCACACCTGGGGTGCGTCTCCTCGTACTCCTTGACGGGCCGGCTGGGGCTCGCACCGCCTGCTCTCATCGCCATTTGGTGGTCGACGGCGTCGCACCAAGCCTGGCGTCCAGTGTTGATGACGCTGCGAGTGTCACGGTTTGGTCCGAATCGCTCGCGGACGTGTGGACACCATGGAGTAGGTGCTGGTTTGGGCTGTGGCACGACCGTGGTGCCTTGCCCCCACTTGAGGCGGTTGCTGTAGTGGGCAGATGGAGCGATTCGACAGATGCGGCCCCAATGCCCCGATGTAGAGAACTAGATGGAAAAACACCACACACCCTAATGAATGGGGGGGGTTGACCTCTATACATATAGCCAATATGGGTTGGAGTACAAGGAATACATCAAGTGTACAAGGAAAGGATAAATACATTCTAAAATACACATATACTTCCTAATACCCACCCGAAGTCGAAGCGGGAGGATCATGGATGCACAAACTGGACCTAAATGCAGTAAACAAAGGAGTTGGCAAGCCCTTCGTCATGATGTCCGCGAACTGATGAGAGGACGACACATGGAGGACCCGGACCTCACCCAAGGTCACTTTCTCATGGACAAAGTGAATATCGATCTCGATGTGTTTTGTGTGCCGATGATGCACCGGGTTGGCTGTCATATAAACAACACTCATGTTCTCGCAGTAGACAACAATGGCTGAAGCAAGCGAGACATGAAGCTCCTGAAGAAGTTGACACAGCCAAAAACACGCTACCACAGCATGAGCCACAGCCTGGAACTCCGCCTCAGCACTGGAATAAGACACTGTGGTCTGGCACTTGGAGGACCAAGACACCAGATTGTCGCTGAGGTACACGCAAAAGCCGGAGGTGGAGCGTTTAGAGTCTGGGCAGCCAGCCCAATCGGCGTCGGAGTAGGCAGTCAGAGATTGAACATGGCTAATGCCGATGTGAACCCTGGAGGAGAGCGTGCCCTTCACATAGCGCAGGATGCGTTTGATCAGGGCCATGTGGGGCTCGCGTGGGTCAAGCATGAAGAGACACACCTACTGAACCGCATATGCTAGGTCAGGTCGAGTTAGAGTGAGGTATTGGAGGGCCCCAGCAAGACTCCAATACTCAGAGTCGTCCTGGAGCTTGGCGCCATCGTGTGCCGAAAGCTTGGCATGAGTGTCAACGAGAGTCGCTGTAGAGTGACACTCAGCCATGCCAGCACGCGGAAGAAGATCTCGGGCGTACTATCGCTGAGACAGGAACAAACCCTGGGAGGAACGCATGACGGAGATGCCGAGGAAGTGGTGTAGGTCGCCATGATCCGTCATGGCAAACTCGGAGTGAAGATGCCCATGATGTGTTGAAGAAGAGTCGTGGAGGCGGTGAGGATGATGTCATCAACGTAGAGCAGCAGGTAGGCGATACTCGGCCCCTCTTTTTATACAAGTTGGAGGTGTCGGAGGTGGAGGTGACAAAGTCGAGCTATCGAAGGAAAGAGGTGAACCACTGGTACCACGCCCTCGGGGCCTGCTTCAGTCCATACAAGGACTTCTGCAGGAGATAGACATGGTCGGGGGTAGCGGGATCGACGAAGCCAGGTGTCGCTGTCGATGAGGGCCTGAAACTCGTCAACCATGGCAGCACGCCAGTTGGCATCAGCTAGAGAACTGCGATAGTTCGCAGGAATCAGAGTGGGCGAAGAAGAAGTCGAGGCTGTTAGGCCCTGGCAGTGGACCCGCTGGATTGCCCCATTCACAGACCGAGTGACGGGATGCGGAGGGGCGGGTGGTGATGACACCCAATCGGTCAGAGCGCTTGCCGGTGCCGTCGAGGCGCTCGCCGGTGCCATTGGGGTGCTCGCCCGACCGGTCGGGTCGCGCGACGGTGCGGTCGGGGCGCTCGCCCGACTCGTCGAAGCGCGTGCTGGTCCGGTCGGGATGCTCGCCTGGATGGTCAGGGCGCTCGCCGGTGCGGTCATGGTGCTAGTCCAATAGGGCGGAGCGCGCGCCGGTGTGGTCGGGGCGCTTGCCCGATCGGACGGAGCGCTCGCCCGACCGGTCGGAGTGTTCACCGGTGAGGGAGCACATGTCGGTCCGGTCGGGAAGCTCACTTGGATGGTCGTGGCGCTCGCTAGTTTGGTCTGGGCACTGGCCCGACCGGTCGGAGCGCACGCCGGTGCGGTCGGGGTGCTCGCCGATGCGATCAGGGTGGTCGCCCAACTGTTCGGAGCGTTCGCCGGTGAAGGCGGCTCGCCCGCAGACAGAGCGGGGTACATGGTCAGAGCGGGGTACACTGTCGGCATGGGGTACACAGTCAGGAGCGCGCGCACAAGCCACAATCACAGTCGGAGTAGTCGGGGGCACTGTGGTCGCAGTCGAGACCGCACCCGCGAGTGGCGTGGTCACGGTCAGGGCAGTCAAGAGCGCTCCTGCACGCATCGTGGTCGCGGGAGCGCTGCTGTCGCAGTCGGAGCAGTCGGGAGTGCGGTGGAGAGTGGCGACCCGCCCGCAGACAGAGCGGGGTACATGGTCAGCCTGTGGAATAGGATGGCAGGGTCGTCGTCAGTGAGTTCCTGCAAAACAACTAGTGAGGGCCGCGGCTGCTCAATGTCTGATGACGGAGTTACAGAGGTGGAAGGAGGAACATCAGAGGGGCTGGACAAAAGGAAGTCGAGGTGCGATGGGGGAGTAGGATGGCAGGAAAAGGGAAAGACGAACTCGTCAAAGACAATATGGCGATAGATGATGACTCGATGGGTGGACAAGTCAAGGTAGTAGTACCCCTTGTGAGACGAGGGATAACCGAGGAAGACACAAGCTGCAGAGCGAGGAGCAAGCTTAATGCGTGCCGTGGCTGAGAGGTTGGGGTAGCAAAGACAACCGAAGACACGTAAGTGAGAGTACTCGGGAGGCTAGAAGTAGAGAAGGCGGTAGGGGATGTCATTCTGAATGGCAGAGCAGGGGCGCTGGTTTAGAAGATAGGTGGCGGTGGCGAGCGCCTCAGCCCAGTATGTGGCGGCCATGGAGGCATGAATGAGCAAGGTGCAAGTCACGTTATTGAGGGTGCGGAGGACATGCTCGGCTTTCCCATTTTGGGGAGAAGTATAGGGACACAAGAGGCGCAGGTGGATACCCCGAGAAGTTAAGAAATATGTGAGAGTCTTATTGACATACTCGATCCCGTTGTCAGCCTGGATGCTGCAAACGGGAAGACTAAACTGCGTATGAGCATAGACGCAGAAGTTGGTGATGTGCGAAGGGACTTTAGACTTGTGAACTAGAGGAAACGTCCAACAAAAATGCGAGAAGTCGTCCAAAATGACTAGGTAGTAGCGATAATCAGAAACGCTAGCTACGGGAGAAGTCCAAACATTACAGTGAACTAACTCAAAAGGAGCAGAGCTACGAGAGCTAGAATGGGAGAAAGGTAACCGTACATGTTTCCCTAATTGACATGAGTGACATAGAGTGTGACTGTCTTTATGACAGGCAATAGATGAAGTATGTCTGGCGGCAGGACCAGGATGACCAAGACGAAGATGCTACAAATTGGTGGAGGTGGTGAGGCCGGTGTGGGGTCCTGCAAAGCTGGATGCTGGAGGCATGGTGTAAAGATCGCCGACGCTATTGCAGTGAAGAATCACGCGTCTGGTCGGAAAATCCTTGACTGAAAAACCAATGGCGTCAAACTCTATGGTGCAGTTCTTGTCCTTAGTAAACTGACGAACAAAACTCAGATTACGAATTAAAGAAGGGACAACATGGACATTTTTAAGGCAAAAGTGGGAGGTGGGGGTGGTTAGGGTGGAGTTGCCACGGCACGTGACGGGAAGGGTGTGACCATTACCGACAGTAATGGAGGAGTGAGAGGGAGGGAGGCGGGAAAGAAGAATACCATCCGAGGATGACATGTGACCGGATGCACTCGAGTCAACGACCCAGCCGCCGTTCTATAGTGCCATCTGGTTCAAGGCGGCTACCAGGCCTGGCTAGTCCTAGGTTGGCGCCTGAGGGGGCGCTGGAACGGGGGCGTAGGCGGCATGAGCCTACGAAGGGGGACCGAGGAGGCCAGGGGCGCTAGCCTGATCGCCCCGACCACCGGCCTGCTGGAAACTCGGGGCGTCGTAGGAGCCAGCCCCCGGACTGAAGTGGAACCACGGGCCAGTTGCTCGTGGGAGTCCGCCGCCGCCAGGGTGCGCCTAGAAGCCGCCGCCGCCCTTCTTCTGCTGCCACTTCTTCTTGCCGCTGCCGCCGTCAGTGCGGCTGCCGCTGGCACCGCTGCTGCTGCCGCCACCGCTATTATTGCTACCGCCGCCGCCAGTCTGGACAGAACCAGACGGTGGGTGACACCCACTCGCACAGTCAGAGGATGAAGACGACGAAGAGTTCCTAGTGAGGAGGGCAGTGGAGTTGGAGATCTTCTCCTCGTTGGCAAGGGGAAGTTCCTTCGGTGCAAGCATGTCCCGTGTCTGGGTGAAGGACGGGAAGCCGGCGGTGGAGTTGTCGGGCATGCATCCCAGGCCCACGAGTAAACCCTGGACGGCCCACTAAGGGACGTACTCAGATATGATCAAGACAAGGGGATAGGCGTATCCCACTCGGAGTAGTCAAGTATGTTTTATGAAAACTACTCGGGCTATACCGAGTAGAACTCTGTAATAGTACTCGACTAGGACTCAGACTTGTAACCCTGTCCTCCCGTGCATATAAGGGCGGACAGGGACCCCCCGCAAATAGAACAACTCCAGTTCATCCAAGATCAATACAAACAAACACACAGGACGTAGGGTATTACGCGATCTAGCGGCCTGAACCTGTCTAAATCGTGTTCCTTGCGTCACCATTGATTCCTTGATTCTCGACGATCCTTACCGCATAAAAGACCACGTAGGGTACCCCCTAGGCGGGTTGCTGGTCTAAAACACCGATAGCTAGCGCGCCAGGTAGGAGGACTCGTTGAGTTTCTCAGCGCGAACTCAATGGCAATGGTCATCATCAAGCCCGTCTTCACCATCGAAGCGGGCGCAACCTTCGTTTTTGGATCCTAGCTCTGCATCGCCGATGGTGCTGGTTCGTACCGGCGCAGATCATCAACGTCAGGAGAAGGAATCGGAGGATTTGGTCAGAAAAAACCAAGATTTCAAAGTCGACAACTTTGAGTTCGACTACGCGTCGGACTCGACTTCGATTCGGACTAGTCGGTCCCAGTCGTTCCTCAAACCAACTTCGACTCCACAACGGTTTCCAAATGGTTCAATTCAAACTCGGGAATGACGAAGATGTTGACTCTGACTCGGTCTATCCCCCAGAGATACCATTATCTGGTCCAGCCCAAGGACTGGTAATAACTTCAACGTCACAAGGCAGATTCGTACATTGGCCAGGTTTGAGACCATCTCTTCTTGCCCGCGACTACGAGTCACGCCTTGTCGCTCATATAGACAACCTCCCTTATCAAGAGGGTGTCCCACTCACTTCCAACCATGAGGAAAGTTCCACAAAGATTGCAACATCAAGCTCCGGAAGCTACTACCCAGACAGGGAAGTCTTTGTTATTACTCAAAATAACAACCTGGGTACTAGCCAGAACAGAACCCCCAGGCGATTAGCACAACTTGACAACATCTTAGAAGATGAGTCTACAGCTAATGCCCCACAAAATGAAACATCCGATCAAAGGAACCATAGAAGGATGCGCAATGCTACTCGAGCCGAGCGACGGCAGTCGATGGCTACAAATATTCCCATCACAAACCTTGAAAGGGCTTTCGACGCAGTTCAGGCTCAGGAACATACCACTCCACTTGCAGAAATCGCTTCGATCAATCTTTTAACAACGTTAATGCCTCAAGATAGGGACAATGAAGCCACGGCTCAGCTCGTGCAGCGCGGCAACGGACTAATTGCACAACTCACGGAGCAAGATTACAAGATACTCAACAAAGAATCAACAATCCCGTCTGTTCCTCGCATCACAGCTCATCAAGAAGATAGCAGAGGTGCTGCAACCAACAACAACGATGCTCCAAGAAACGACAACGAAGTCGTCAACCAACCTCGGTAACACAGCCAAGGACCGAGTAAACAAAATGCCCCAATACGCCAGAAGGACGTCGGAGAAGTCAGCTGCACCAACTCGGTAAAAAGTATTCGCCCTACTCGGAAGAACCACGAAGTGTCAAACTTCAGTGATCTACGAGAAATACTCAACAGTCGGTGCGAGCGAGAAGTCGACAACTACACCCACTTTCCTGCTTTCATAAATCGGGTAATGAAGACAAGACTACCTGAGAAGTTCAAGCCAATAGCATCACCAAGTATGATTGCAAGCAAGACCCTATTCAATGGCTACGATGCTACTCCTTAGCAGTCCATGCAGTCGGGGGGCATAAAGACACCAAAGTCATCCACTTTCCCATCTGCATGGAACCCGCACCACTGACATGGCTCGAGTCCCTCAAACCCAAGTAAATCAACTCTTGGGCAGATTTGACAAAAGCTTTTACCAGCAACTTTCCGGCTCCATGGCTAGACCAGGCAACAAGATCGACTTGAGCCAAATTAAGCAAAAGGAAGGTGAAACCTTGCGGTACTACTTGCGATGGTTCTTCGAAAAGAAGGCAACCATAGTTGACATTTCAGAAATAGACGTCATCGAGTGCTTCCAGAACGGACTCTACGATCGACGAACATACCAAGACTTCGGTCGATGATGACCAACTAACGTCAAAGACCTTAAAGTTATGGTACAACAGTGGGCAGACGAAGAAGACAAAGAGCGAGAACGGTTCGACTCCCACTGCAACCATGGACACGACAACAACAACAACAATGACCAGGATAGAACTCGACATAATGATACTCGAAACAACTTTTTGAGTAATCACAACCGCAAAAGGAAGCCCGACAACACTGTTGTTGCTATGACCAACTCCAGGAAAAAGGGATCCGGCAAAAATGATGAAGGGCTGACCTTCACCGAACTACTCAAAAAGCAGTGCCCATGGCGATGTTGTCGGCGGTGTTGGAGAAGTTGGGAGTCCTGAACGGGATGACCAACATCACAGAGGACGTCGACGAGGGTCTTCATGCGGCTGCAGTACTCGGCGATGGAGGAGTCGCCATGTGTCATGGAGTGGAAGTTGTGGCTGAGGAAGATCGTCCGGGACTGCTTGTTGGGGTGAAAGAGGCCCTCAATGGCAAGCCAAAGATCCTGGGCGGTCTGATCGTCATCAGTCATGGTGCGGTCAAGGACGGAGTCATCGACGGAGCCGAAGAACCAGGAGCGGACGTAGCAATCCGCTTGATCCCAGTCGGGGTCTTAGGGATAGGGTGCCACCGTGCCATCGATGTGAGACTTGAGGCTAAACTTGCTGTACATGGACTTCAAGAAGGAAGCGCATCTAGAGTAGGCATTGGACTTCATCATCAGCGCCACGGGGACGTGAGACTTGATGGAGACGGTGGCGTAGGGGTGGATAGCGAGTGGTTGCGGCGGGTACACGATGAAGCCACCGCTGCCGTTGCCAGGCACGTCGCCGGCAGGAGGAGCTTGGGGAGCACCACCAAAGGAGCCGCTGGTGCCAGGTGGCGGCACAGATGCACCACTGTTGGCAGCAGGGGGTAGTCCAGGAGGCGGCACAGGATTAGGAGTAGGAGTGGTGGTGTTGCAGGACATAGAGGAGTCGGCGGAAGACATGGCGCATGACCAAGGGGGTGGTCGGGCAGGTGCAGCAGAGGGTGGGTGGTGGCAGTGTAGCAGGGAGGCGCGGCCTAGGGTTGCGGGGATCAGGGGGAAGGCATAGGGAGAGGAGGCCCACGATCTAATCTCATGATACCATGTAGAGAAGTAGATGGGAAAGCACCACACACCCTAATGAGGGGGGGATCTCTATATATATAGCCAATATGGCCTAGAGTACAAGGAATACACATATACTTCCTAATATCCGGTCAGGCGAGAGGCCGCGTGCCGTTGCTGGACAACGGCGGTCTCCACCAGTGCCCGGAGGTTCCGGTGGATCGCCTGCTCCTGGGGGTCGGAGGGCTCGGGGAGGCTGCGCAGTAACATCGCCGTGGAAGCGATGTTCTGGCCGGCCCGAGCAAACTGAGGGGGATCGTCTACCCCAGCTAGGATGTTGCGCTGGACCTGGTGGGCGCGGCCTTGAGCACTGCTTGCAGGGTTGCACACGTGCAGCTCAGAGCGCTGTGCTGGGCGCGCCGGCGCAGGTGGCTGCCAGCTCTGCCACTACTCATCGCCGCGCTCCTGTGCATGCGCCAAGGCCTCTGCGTGATGGTCCGAGGACGTGTGAGTCAGCTGGACCCCCACCACCTCTGGTGGCTGTACCGAGGCGTCCGCCATGGCGCACTCTTGGGATAGGGGGCGACTAGGTGCCATAAAGTCACCGATGTTGGAGCTGTTGCTCTCGACCTCTTCGTCGCAGAGGTCGTGGAAGGAGGCGGGGGCGTACCCCGCCATCCTCACGAACTCGGACGTGAGAGGGGGTGGCGTTATGGCCCTCCGAAGCCACCGCGCGTACGCGTCTGCAGGGGACGTGAGGCCGTTAGGGGAACCAGCCGCGTGGTGAGCACGGCGGAGACAGCGGGGTCCCTCCGGAGAGCTGGCGGAAAGTGTTAAACAGTGAGTACAGGACGATGTCTATGTCACTCACCGTGGGGTTTGAGCCCAACGCGGACTCAAGGCGGAGCGCGAGCACCTCGACGTCAAGATTGATAAGGACCCGCTAGGGTTTATTCCTGATCTTTCGATGAGAGAAGGTGGATAACTCGATTTGGGGATGAAGATGACATTCACGGCCCGACTACAACCATCCAAAGATGCTGCACCTTAGCAACCAATACACCACCTCCAATGGTCGCTGCGATCTTGTGGAGCACGATCAACCAAACCACTAGGGTAATTTCTGCAAGCAATCGAGGAACAAGCAAGAACAAGCAGAACAAGCAACTCAATTGCAAATATGGATATAAAAGCTGATCTAAAATCACCAAGTTGGGGTTCTGAATCGAGTAGAACGGATGGTCTAGTTAACACACACGTCTACAAGGAAGTAGCAATAGCTAAACTTACAGCAAAACAAAACCCAATCTGTTTGTGGCAGCTCTAATCCTTATTAATACCTAGGAGAACAACCAGGGGGTGTTGGGGTCATTTTTCAACAATAGGATATATCCCTAATGGACCCAACTTGATACACGGCCCATCGAGTCAAAATAAAGCGACGCAACACCTTTTGACAGAAAACCTCTTGATAGTAATTCAGTCATTGCAGCCGCATCAAAAACGGTATGGATCTGATTCTACATCCATATGAAAATATACTTCATAAGGATTCGAAAGAGTACTTGAATGCCAACAACGGAGTCTGGTTGTGGTCGTGGCGACCGTTGCAAGTTGGCATAGAGCTGGAGTCCGAATTCAGCTTAAAACATGTTGGATTGGATCTCTTTCTTTCCTTGGGCCAAAAGTGACATGGTGGCTTGATGGAGGATGTTGGGAATACTTGGACTTGGCCCCCAATCTACTTCTTTGGTCCTCCATGCCTTTCATGTGTGTTTAACACTATTTTTGATCCACGTATGTATTTCTGAAATTGACAACGAACACACATCATTGTGCAACATCAAGTCATCAAATGTATCAAATATAATCATGGTAAAGAATTATTTCACCAGTGAATCACAAGTTACTAATGTGGTTGTATCTGAGCAGGTGATGTCCTCATCATTCTCCCTTTCTTGGCTGCAAGTCGTCCTCGACTTGCTCCAATGGCATTCTAAGGTGCTTGCTTTGATGTTGGAGCACGGAGCGACAGCCATGCTGCATGGCCACAACCAGTAATGCTCCCCTTCTTTGGCCTTACCCTGTTGCATATGGGAAAAACTAGAAAAACTTTGCAAGACATTATTAGTGTTAGTGTAGCCCTCTATTTGATCATGGCATTGTTGCCTAAAAGGATATTTCAGATTAGAGCAAATATAAACTTTATGCACCAAATATTCTCCTTTGCTGTCGTATTTGCCAATTGGATGAAATGAACAATGATGAAAACTTGGCAAACCATAATCAAATTTAAGTTTCTCTTTTAGACAATTTAGATTATACAGACTATAAAATTCAATATAACCCAAAGTATTTAAAGAGGATAGTAAATTTAGTTCATCTTGTGTACAAGTAATTGGATGAAAAGGCTTATCATCAGCACATTTGTATGGTTACAAACTAAAAGTATCACACTTATTCACTACTTGTGGCATATGATTAAGAGCATCATCAGCACACAAGTCCTCTTTATCATAAGGAACAGCAAGTAAATTATTTTGTAACAAAGGAAAATCAGCAGTGGGTTCCACTATTAGTTGTTGTTCGTTAGCATGCAGAGCGGACAAATTTTGAACATAATGGGTCACATCATTGTTACAAGTATTCACAGGTACTAGAATCTCCTTTTTAGCATTGAAAGCAAGACAAAACAATTAACCACTATGGCTATAAGAATTGCTAATTAACAAGGTTTGAATTTCAGAATTGAGCCCTCTCATGAATCTACTCACAACATCTTTCATGCATTCATCTAATCCACCATACATAATACAAATTTTAAAATCATGGAAGTATTCTTTCACAGTCCTACTACCTTTACTACCTTGCATCAAGTTGTCTAATTTTGCAAGCAAATAATCAACATAATATTCAGGAATGAATGCATCTCTAAAAAGAAATTTGAAGTCTTTCCAAGATTCTAGAACTTTGTTGTGCCTACAAATGTGTTCCATTCTAGCAAAGCATATTTAGTCAAAACATTAGAGGCAATATAAATCTTTTGTTTCTCGGACAGGTCATGCTCATCAAATTCATTATTTACTTTTAGCTCCCAATCAATGTAAGCTTTAGGATCAAACTTACCATCATATAACGGCAAGTGTTGAATCACATCCTGAATATGAGGGTCTAGTTTTAACAGCTCAAAAATTTCCGTATAACCTACCATGATTAGTAGAAAATAAGAAACATAAAAATAATATGTATCCTCCTATCAACTACTAGGATGTGTCGGTTGTAATTTTCTCAAACTCAAATTGTTTCAAACAAGACCTTATAAGTTCATACCAAGCCAAACAGGAGGTGATGGCAAACAACAAGTCCACAACCATGGAGCGAAATGTATCAGTGCCGCAGCAACAAAAACCTGTCAAGCTGTAGTCGAATATGTGGAGCTGTAGGTGGGCTTAAGCAAGGAAATATACTAGCACTACGTTAGTTATAGAAGCAAGTTGAGTAATCGTTCAACGGCGGTACTGAGCTAGTCCTAGGCTAAACCATGCTAGAGACGTGAGCCTAGACACAAAGGTAGTCACTGAAAAAGAGCAACTAGCACAGCACGAAGAAAAACAACAGATCCACAGATTTAGGCCCTTCTTTCTTCTCCTTTTCTTGTCTTTTTTTTTCCTTTCTTCCTCTTCTTCTTCCTTTTTCCTTTTTTTTGTTGCAGGAGCCTAAATATTTTGTGTGGTACAATGACAACCCAAATAATAAGGCTATCACACATAGCCCCTTTGAATTCATATTTAACAACTCTTGTTAATACAACAGATACGAAACTCTCTAGGAAGATTGCGGAGCGCTCGGAATGAATTTTGCTGCAAGGTTAGATCCGTTGGAAAGAAGACAACTTCAGCTTTCTAGATTATATTTAAACTCCCAAATCGAACATCATATGGATCCGTGGTAGCAGAAATGTAGCAACGATGTATATGGTGATGGTAGATGTCGTGGTGACCAAAACGTGATAGAACTCAAAACTCTAAAGGAATAGACACTAAGACCAGCAACTTGACACAACCGATGCAACCGAAAACTCAACAAGCCCTAACTAAGCAGCACTAGTAAAAGGCTAAAAGGGTCTTGAGCATTAAGGAAAACTAATCTACTAATTTTTGTAGGCTTTTTCTGGACTATAGGAATCTGAAAACAACAAATAATTAGAAGTCTCTCACCGATAAACCTTGCTCTGATTACCAACTGATAAGGACCCGCTAGGGTTTATTCCCAATCTTTCGATGAGAGAAGGTGAATAACTCTATTTGGGGATGGAGACAATGTTCATGACACAACTACAACCATCCAAGGATGATGAGCCTTAGTAATTGATACACCACCTCCAATGGTCGCCGCGATCTTGTGGAGCACGATCAACCAAACCACTAGGGTAATTCCTGCAAGCAATCGAGGAACAAGTAAGAAGAAGGAGAACAAGCAACTCAATTGCAAATATGGAGAGAAAAGATGATCTGAAATCACAAAGTTGGGATTCTGAATCGAGTAGAACGGATGGTCTAGTCGACACACGCGTCTACAAGGAAGTAGCAATGGCTAAACTTACATCAAAACAAAACCCAATCTATTTGTGATGGCTCTAATCCTTATTAATACCTAGGAGAATGACTAGGGGGCTGTTAGGTCATGCTCCAACCCTAGGACATATCCCTAATGGACCCAACTTGATACACGACCCATCGGGCCAAAATAAGGCGACGCAACACCTTTTAATAGAAAACCTCTCGGTAGTAATTCGGTCATTGCGGTAGCATCAAAAATGATATGGATATGGTTGTAGATTCATATGAAAATAGACTTCATAAGGATTCCAAGAAGTACTTGAATGCCCACAACGGAGTCCGAATGTGATCGTGGCGACCGTTGCAATTTGGCATAGAGCTGGAGTCCGAATCCAGCCCCAAAACGTGTTGGATTGGATCTCTTTCTTTCCTTGGGCCAAAAGTGACGTGGTGGCTTGATGGAGTATGTTGGGAATACTTGGAATTGGCCCCCAATCTACTTCTTTGGTCCTCCATGCCTTTCATGTGTGTTTAACACTATTTTTGATTCACGTATGTATTTCTGAAATTGAAAACGAACACACATCATGGTGCAACATCAATTTATCAAATGTACCAAATACAATCATGGTAAAGAATTGTTTCACCTATGAATCAAAAGTTACTAATGTGGTTGTATCTGGGCAAGTGATATCCTCATCAGAGGTCGTCGAGTGGCTTGGGATCCGTCGAGGGCGCTCCTCCTTCTGGGGACGCTGGGGTGGGTGCCTCCTTGCGGAGGCGAAGTACGCCGAGCTGGTCGGCAACGAAGTCTAGACTCCCAAAGCGGAAGGTCTGGGATGGTGCAGAGATGGGTGGAACCCACATCCCCCCGAGCGGGGGTGCGGGAAACTCCAATGAATTGAAGCGAATCGTATTGCTCGAGCTCGCCATGCCGAAAGTGGCGGAAAGGAGGGCCATCCAATGACCGAAGATGCAAACGCACGGCGTGCTCCCCATGGATGGTGCCAACTATCAGTGCGGAATCTAGCCGACAAGTAAATGTTAGTAGTTTTGCCATGCATTAGATCGGATAGGGCCTAGCACACAATGACACAGGATTTATACTGGTTCGGGCAACGTGCGCTACGTCCAGTTTGAGGTTGGTCGGTCGACTGTATTCCTGAGCCCAGGTGCTCGAAGTTTGCAGTGGGGGTACAAATGAGTGAGGGATGAGAAGGTGGTGTCCGAGACCCGGTCGTGCTCTGGTTTGAGTGGGAGAGAGTGACAAGGGGCTTAGATGTGCACTATGTGTTGGAGAGAATCAGAGTCCTCTATCCGGAGAGAAAGATTGCACCCCCTTTTATAGTCCAAGGAGACGGCCTTACAAGCAAGAGAGAGAGAGGGTGTTGTCTAGTCTTGTCAAGACCCATGTTGTCGAGTACGATATGGCCGCCATCCTCGGTCCCTGTTCATCTCGTCAGGCCACTCCATTGTAATGGGTAGGTTGCGGCGGCACTGTGCGGGGTGTGCGCAGGGTGTGGTGCAGTACGGTTCCTTGTACGATAGTTGCCCTAGGTGCTTCCTCTTATCCGTTCCACCTTTTCCCTAGGCCCACATCGAGCGGGCGTCCTCGGTCGATTGTCCCAGTCGGCCCCGGCCATGCCGGTCGGGGGGGGGGGTGTTGTGGTAGGTACGGCGCATCCCTGGTCGGTGGAACTCGGTCGGGGTTGGACTGTGGTCCCACCCCCGACTGGACCCTTCTAGTCGGGGCACCGACCAGGCCTCCTGGTCAGAGGAGCCAGTCAGTGGTGGGATCTTGGCCTTGGCCTGCGTTGCGTTGCTGGGTCGGCCCAGACTTGCAGTATCGTTGCGCCTCTTGTTGGGCCAGGCGTTGTGAGAAAGCGGGCTCATTGGGGACCCCGGGTGTATGGACCCGTCACTACCCTTACATCCTTTATCATGTCAAATACACGCTTTCCATTATGGTGTGCATGTTTTTTACGATAGTCTGGCGCCCCTTTGAAATGCATCCCTTTCTTTCTTAACGGGTGGTTAGCAGGAAGAAATCGACGATGGCCCATATACACGACCTTCCTACAATATTTCAAATACATGTTGTCTGTGTCGTCTAAACAGTGGGTGCAGGCCCGATATCCTTGTTTGTCTGTCCTAAAAGGTTACTCAACGCAGCCAATCATTGATGGTTATAAACAACAATGCTCGTAGGTCAAAGCACTTTTGCTTATCCTCATCCCACACATGTACATATTCTTCCTTCTAAAGTAGTAAAAGTTCATCAACCAACGGTCTTATGTACACGTCAATATCGTAGCCGGGTTGTTTTGAGCCTTGGATAAGCACTGGCATCATAATGAACTTACGCTTTGTGCATAGCCAAGGAGGAAGGTTGAGCATACATAGGGTCATAGGCCAAGTACTATGACCACTACTCAACTCATCGAATGGATTGAATTCATCAGTACTTAAACCAAACCTTATGTTCCTTGCATCACCTTCAAAGTCCGAGAATGCTCTATCAATTGATCTCCACTGGACCCCATCCGCGGGGTGTCTTAGCATCTCATCTTGTTTATATTCTTCTTTGTGCCATCGCATCAACTTAGCATTCGTCTTGTTTCTGAACAAATGCTTCAAACATGGTATTATAGGGAAATACCACATCACCTTCGCAGGAACTCTCTTCTTGGGAGGCTGCCCATCGACATCACCAGGATCATCTCATCTGATCTTATACCGTAGTGCTCCGCACAGAGGACAAGCATCCAATTTCTTGTATTTATCACCACGATAGAGGATACAGTCATCAGGGCATGCGTGTATCTTCTGAACCTCCAATTCCAGATGGCAAACAATCTATTTGGCCACTTCAAGAAAATAATGCAAGCCATCAACAAACTCCTTGGTCCGTCTGTCCACATTATACATCAATTCCAGTCCATCTGCATCGTATTACGTGAGAAATGGACATATAAAGTTAATGTGATTATAATATTTAGGCCTTGCAAAACATATTAGATAAATAAATTATTACGTGAGAAATGGACATAGGTCTTCGTATTAGATAAAGAACTTGATCAACATTCATAATTTATACCAATCAATATTTATCTTAATTTTATTGCAATGACTAAATATTAAAAATACATTTACTCTATTTTTTTCTCATACCTAATATTGATCAAGTTCTTTTAACTAATACGAATCATATATAACAAGCAAGCTATCCATCAAATTCTAGCTCAAAAACATGTATAAATAAAAATACTCTCCATTCTCCCTCATTCTAAAAAAACTCATTTTTCTCCCTCTCTAAAGCATAAAAAAGCATAATAACAATAAATGAAGGGAGGATGAAATAGCTAACCTTCACAATACTTTGGATGAGTGCAATCTCCACGAAAATGAGGAAAAAAATTCGAGCAGCACCTCCTATCGGGCATGCACCCCAGGCCCATGAGTAGACCTTGGACATCCCACTAAGGGACGTACTCGGATGTGATCAGGACAAGGGATAGGTGTATCCCGCTTGGACTAGTCAAGTATGAGTATGGAAAACTACTCAGGCCATACCGAGTAGAACTCTGTAATAGTACTCGACTAGGACTCGGACTTGCAACCCTGCCTCCCGTGCATATAAGGGCGGCAGGGACCCCCCTCCCTCAAAGAAGAACAACTCCAGTTCATCCAAGATCAATACAAACAAACACGTAGGACGTAGGGTATTACGCGATCTAGCGGCCCGAACCTGTCTAAATCGTGTTCCTTGCATCACCATTGATTCCTTGATTCTCGACGATCCTTACCACACAAAAGACCACCTAGGGTACCCCCTAGGCGGGTTGCCTGTCTAAAACACCGACAGCTGGCGCTCCAGGTAGGGGAACTCGCCGAGTTTCTCAGCGTGAACTCAATGGCAATGGTCATCATCAAGCCCGTCTTCATCATCGAAGCGAGCGCCACCTTCATTTTCAGATCCTGGCTCTGCATCGCCGATGGCGCTGGTTCATTCCGGCACCAGATCATCAACGCCCAGGAGAAGAAATTGGAGGGTCTGGTCAGGAAAAACCAAGATTTTGAAGTCGACGACTTCGAGTTCGACTACGCGTAGGACTCGAGTTCGCTTCGGACTAGTCGGTCCCAATCACTTCCCAAGCTGGCTTCGACTCCAAGACGGTTTCCGCACGGACTTCGCAATGCAGCCGAAGTCCACCAGGGTTTTCTTACTCGAACTCGGGCACGACGAAGACGGCAACTCCGACTCGATTTAATCCGCCAGAGATACCATTATCTGGTCAAGTCCAAGCATTGGTAATAACTTCAACGTCACAGGGCAAATTCGTACGTTGGCCAGGTTTGAGACCATCTCTTCTTGACCGCGACTATGACTCGCGCCTTGTCACTCATATGGACAACCTCCCATATCAAGAGGGTATCCCACTCCCATCCAACCGCGAGGAAAGTTCCATAGAGATTGCAACATTAAGCTCCGGAAGCTACTACCTGGACAGGGAAGTCCTTGTTATTACTCAAAATAACAACCCGGGTACTAGCCAGAACAGAACCCCCAGGCGATTAGAACAACTCGACAACATCTCCGAAGACGAGTCTACAGCTGACACCCCACAAAATGAGACCTCCGATCAAAGGAACAAAAGAAGGATGCGCAACGCTACTCGGGCCGAGCGACGACAGTCGATGGCTACAAATATTCCCATCACAAACCTTGAAAGAGATTTCGAAGCAGTTTAGGCTCAAGAGCACAATACTCCACTTGCGGCAATTGCCTCAATCAATCTTTTAACAACGTTGATGCCCCAAGACAGGGACAATGAAGCCACAGCTCAGCTCATGCAGCGCGGCAACGGACTAATCACACAACTCGCGGAGCAAGCCTACAAGCTACTCGACAAAGAATCACCAATACCATCTGTTCCTCGCATCACAGCTCACCAAGAAGGCAGCAGAGGTGCTGCAACCAATGACGATGCCCCAAGAAACGGCAATGAAGTTGTCAACCAGCCTCGGCAACACAGCCAAGGCCCAAGCAAACAGAAGGCCCCAGCACGCCATAAGGACATTGGAGAGGCCAGCTGCACCAACTCGGTAAAAAGTATTCGCCCTACTCGGGAGAACCACGAAGTGTCAAACTTTAGTGATCTACGAGAAATCCTCAACAGTCGGCGCGAACGAGAAGTCAACAACTACAACCACTTTCCTACTTTCACTAATCGGGTAATGAAGACAAGACTACTTGAGAAGTTCAAGCCATCAGGAATCACCAAGTACGACGGCAAGCAAGACCCTATTCAATGGCTACGATGCTACTCTTTGGCAGTCCAGGTAGCCGGAGGGAATAACGACACCAAAGTCATCCACTTCCCCATATGCATGGAACCCGCACCACTGACCTGGCTTGAGTTACTCAAACCCAAGTCAATTGACTCTTGGGTAGACTTAACAAAGGCTTTCACCAACAACTTCACCGGCTCCATGGCTAGACCAGGTAACAAGATCGACCTAAGCCAAGTTAAGAAAAAAGAAGGCGAGACCTTACGTGACTATTTGTGACGGTTCTTCGAAAAGAAGGCAACCATAGTTGATATTTCAGAAACCGATGTCATCGAGTGCTTCCAGAACGGACTCTACGATCGACGAACATACCAAGACTTCGGTCGCCGACGGCCAGCTAATGTCAAAGATCTCAAAGTTATGGTGCAACAGTGGGCAGATGAAGAAGACAAAGAGCCAGAACGGTTCGGCTCCCACCGCAATCGTGGACGCGACAACAACAACAACAATGATCAGGATAGAACTCGACATAACGATACTCAAAACAACTTCTCGAGTAATCATAATCGCAAAAGGAAACCTGACAACACTGTTGCTGCCATGACCAACTCTGGGAAAAAGGGATTCTGCAAAAACGATGAAGGGCCGACCTTCACCAAACTACTCAAAAAGCAGTGCCCATGGCACCCGACTAGCAAACACTCGGCAATAGACTGCTACAGCATGCGCCGAGTAATGCAAGACTTACCCGCGCCACCATCCCCTGAAGAGTACACCAAAAAAAGGATAAGGGCAAGAATAAAGTCCACAATGATGAAGAAGAAGAAGGCGACTTCCAGACAGCCTCAAAAATTGTCAATGTCATTTTTGGCGGAATCCCAGGCACCGCATCCAAGCGAGCTAACAAACTCGTACTCAGGGAGATCATGGCCATCGAACCAACGGATCCAACACCGCTAAAGTGGTCATAAGTACCAATTTCCTTTAGCAGAAAGGACCAATGGACCAAGTTCTCAGAACCAGGCCGGTTCCCCCTAGTACTCAATCCCGTTGTGGCAGGCTCAAAGCTAACCAAAGTACTCATCGACAGCGGAAGTGGACTTAACGTCATTTTCGCCAAAACATTGAGAAAGATGTGCCTCGACGTCACTGAAATGCTTACTCCAACAGATTCACCCTTCTACGGCATCGTACCTGGAAACGCAGCTATACCACTAGGACAAGTCGTCCTCCCAGTTACCTTTGGAACTAAGGAACACTACCGTACCGAGTACATCAGATTTGAAGTCGCCGACTTCGAGACATCTTACTATGCTATACTCGGAAGGCCAGCCCTCGCCAAGTTCATGGCCATACCACACTACGTTTACTTGGTACTCAAAATACCAGGCCCCAAGGGAGAACTAACGCTACGAGAAGATCTACGACGATCCTACGAATGCGACACCGAAGCTGTGGAAATCACCGCGACTTCTCAAGCACCTAGCCCTATGCAACAAGTCTTCACAGCTTCAAAGAAGTTCCATCCAACTGAACTCGAGATCCCAGAAAACAAGTCGGGGTCTACCAAGGTGAAACCCGCAAGCGAGCAAGACTTCAAACCAGTCAATCTCCAGATGGGTGACTCTTCCAAGACAGCCCTGATCGGAACAAGGCTAGATCCCATATAGGAATCCGCGCTCGTCAGTTTCCTTCGGGCTAACCACGACATCTTCGCTTGAAAACCAGCTGACATGCCAGGTGTGCCCAAGGAACTAATCGAGCACTCTCTAAATGTTGATCCCAAAGCTACCCCAAAACGGCAGCGACTTCGCAGATTCGCTCAAGACTGACGAGAACCAATCAAAAAAGAGCTGGCTAAGCTACTCGCCGCAAGGTTCATCAAAGAAGTCTTTCACCCTGACTGGCTCGCCAACCCCATGCTTGTTCGTAAGAAAAACAATGAGTGGAGAATGTGCGTCGACTACACCGAACTCAACGCACTGTCCAAAAGATCCTTTCGGACTACCCAGGATCAATCAAGTGGTCGACTCCACCGCTGGGTGCGCTTTACTATGCTTTCTCGACTGCTACTCTGGCTATCATCAGATAAGCCTCAAAGAAGAAGATCAAGCCAAAACAGCTTTCATCGCACCTTTCGGAGCTTTCTGCTACAAAATAATGTCCTTCGAATTAAAGAATGCAAGGGCAACCTATCAACGAGCTATACAGATGTGCTTCAAAAAGCAGCTTCACCGTAATGTCAAAGCTTATGTCGACGACGTCGTCGTCAAAACAAGAAACCAGGAGGAACTCATCGCTGATCTGGAGGAAACCTTCTCTAGTCTACGAGCATTCCGATGGAAACTCAATTCTACTAAGTGCATCTTCGGAGTACCTTCTAGCAAGTTACTTGGGTTCATCATTAGCCATCACGGCATTGAGGCCAACTCGGAAAAGATATCTACCATCACAAACATGCAAGCACCAGCTAGCATCAAGGATGTGCAGAAACTCACAGGCTGCATGGCCACCCTCAATCGGTTCATCTCGAGACTTGGAGAACAGGGACTACCCTTCTTTAAGCTTCTCAAACGCCAGGACAAGTTCAAATAGACGGAAGAGGCAGACAAGGCACTAACACAACTCAAAGACTTTCTATCAAAGCCTCCTGTACTCACTGCTCCATCTCCGAACGAGGACCTGCTCCTATACATATCAACTACTACTCATGTCGTCAGCACGGCAATAGTAGTCGAATGGTCTGAACCGGGCCATGCTTACAAGGTCCAACGACCTGTCTACTTCGTCAGCGAAGTACACTCGGACTCCAAAACTCGGTATTCACCGATACAAAAGCTCTTATACACAATCCTGCTCACCTCCCGGAAACTGCGCCACTACTTCCAAGAGCACAATATTACAGTCATTTCTGACTTCCCGCTCGGCAAAATTCTCCACAACAGAGACGCTACGGGTAGAATCTCCAAATGGGCAATTGAACTCGGAGCTCTCACCTTGGACTTCAAGCCAAAGACAGCTATCAAATCCCAAGCTTTGGTCGACTTCGTGGCTGAGTGGACTGAAAATCAAGTACCAACACCAGTCGAGCGGCCGGAGCACTGGGTGATGTACTTCGATGGGTCCCTCAAACTTGAAGGGGCCGGTGCAGGTGTACTACTCATCTCCCCAAAGGGAGACCAGCTCAAATACGTACTACAAATTTTCTAGGAGGCATCTAACAACGAAGTCGAGTACGAAGCACTGCTACACGGCCTTCGCCTTGCAATCTCCCTCAGCATCAAAGGACTACTAGTGTACGTTGACTCACTAGTCGTTATAAACCAAGTCAATGACGAATGGGACCGAAACAAGGATAATATGGACGCTTACTACAAAGAAGTCCGCAAACTGGAAAACAAGTTCTCAGGCTTGGAGTTCCATCACATCGTCCGCGACAACAACGTAGCCGCCGACGTCTTATCAAAACTGGGCTCAACTCGTGCAGAGGTTCCAGCAGGAATTTTCGTACATGAACTACACAAGTCGTCCATACCTAAACAAGTTACACCGCCAGTGGTCCAGACTACTGACGCCACTCGAGAAATCATGATGATAGAAGTCGACTGGAGGACACCCTTCGTCGTCTACATCAAAGATCACAAGCTACCATCTGACAAAAATCAGGCTGAGCAAATCTCCCGGTGAGTCAAAAATTACGTTCTAGTCGGAGACAAACTCTATAGGAAAAGTGCATCATCAGGGATACTCATAAAGTGTGTTACCCGTGAAGATGGCTAGGAAATCTTAGAAGAAATTCACAAAGGAATCTGTGGCAACCACGCCTCTTTGCGGACAATAGTTGGCAAGGCTTTCAGAGCAGGCTTCTACTGGCCAATGGCTCTGGCCGACGCTAAACGACTAGTTCAGAAGTGCAAAGGTTGTCAATTCTTTACCAAACAACAGCACGTACTGGCCTACAAGCTAGTCACAATACCTCCAACATGGCCGTTCGCCTGCTGGGGGCTCGACATGATAGGGCCATTACCAATCGCGCCAAGAGGATTCAACCGAGTACTCGTGGCAATCGACAAATTCACCAAGTGGATCGAGGTCAAACCAGTAACCTGCCCCAAGGCAGACCGAGTCCTCGACTTATTGGATGAAATCGTACACCGTTATGGTTTCCCCAACAAGATCATCACAGACCTAGGGTCAAATTTCAACAATCACGACTTCTGGGAATACTGCAAGAATAGCAGAATCGATGTTCGTTATGTCTCGGTTGCTCACCCGCGAGCCAATGGTCAAGTCGAGCGTGCCAATGGCATGATACTCAATGCCCTAAAGAAAAGACTACATGATGTCAGCAATACCAAAGGTGGCAAATGGCTCAAGGAGTTACCCAATGTTCTATGGGGACTACGAACCCAACCATGCAAGACTACTGGGCTCTCGCCCTATTTCCTCGTGTATGGCTCAGAGGTCATATTACCCGCCAACATCATGTGGAAATCACCTTCAGTTGAACAATACGACGACGAACTGGCAGAAGAAACAAGGCGAACAGATCTAGACAGTCTAGAAGAAGCAAGATGCGCAGCGCTAGTGCAATCTGCCAGGTAGCTTGATGGGTTAAGGCGTTACCATGACCTCAACGTCAAGGAACGATCTTTCAACTTGGGCGATATGGTCCTCAAGCGCATTCAGGACACAACAGGGTTGCATAAACTCAATTCACCATGGGAAGGTCCTTACATCGTATCAAAGGTTACAGGACCGGGATCTTACAGACTGCAAGAACTTTCAGGAGAACAAGTACATAACTCTTGGAATATAGAACACCTTTATCGCTACTACCCATAGCAGCACCCGAGTAAATGCATCACAGCAAAAACTCATGTCAACTACTCGAGCCAAGAAGTCAACTACCAACTACAATACATACTACTCTTGACTCAAGACTACCAACTCAACAAGCATTACTGCCCTGATACAAAGTTTCAGTGGTGGAGTATTTACTTTACTCAGGACCAAAGATACATCAACAAGTTACATACGAGTCAAACGTACTCAAAATACAAAAGGACTACAAGCAACTGCCTACTGGCGGGCTGCATTTGAGCCTCAGGCTTTTACAATATCACAAGGCCACTCAGGTCTGCCAACTACAATGGGGAGGGCCTACACGCTAGGAAGCTGCGCAAAACACAGCCATATCCAGGTCCTCTACCCAAGGCAATGCCAAGAACTCCTGCACCGCCGCTGCCATGACAGCGGCAACGATGAATCCCGCGCGTCGCGCCAAGAAGGAACCAAGGCTGCTCTTTTCCTAGCCTCGCCGAGCCAACCCACTCTACGGCCACACCTCCACCTCTACGAGAGCGGGATAAATACCGCGGCACTTGTCACCTATCACTCGTGAGTTCCAGCGTGTACTCCACTGGATCACGAGCTGCAAGATGAGGCGCATGATGAAACCTCCTACGAGGATTCTTCTAGCATCACGGCTATCCCTACGAGCGCTAGAGTCTGTGGAGGGAAGGTGGTCTCAATCTACGAGGAATATTCTAGCACCGGTGCATTCTTTGAAGACTCTCTACACTCGAACAACAGCAACCGAAGGCAATCCATTGCTACTCAGAAACTTGATTCGGGTCGACTTCTAGAGGGATCTATTCATAGCCAAGCGCTACAACTACCATCCACCCAGGAGTTACCATGCGCCCGTGATCAATAAGTCTGACGACCTCTGACTGCCCACGTGAAGGCACTTATGCTACAAAGGATAAAAGAGTACAGTACACCCGTGCATCTGCAAAGGATAAGAGTACAGTACACCCGTGCATCCTCACAAAAGCAGAGTACTCGACAGCATCACGCCTACTCGACACTCAGAAGTATTCCAGCCAAGCATGACCCATGGGGGCTTGGAGAAGGCCGACCCTCTACTTAAGGGTCGGGCGATACGAAGCCTTGCGAGAAGGGGTCGGGCGCATCCGACCCTGGGACCAAGGGTCGGGCGAGGTGGAGTTCTCCTACCTCAAAGGGTCGAGCTCAGCTGACCCCGGGAGCAAGGGTCGGGCGAGGCGGAGTTTTCCTACCTCAAAGGGTCGGGCTTAGCCGACCCCGGGATCTTGGGTTGGGCGAGACGGAGTGAACAACTCCTCAACCACATCAAGAACACTACTTCAAGCAACTAAAAGAACCAGCATTCATTCATCAAAGTATCATCCAAAGTACTCGAACAACTACAAGAGTACATAAAAATTCAAGGCTCCTCTAGAGATACAAATTCAGACATTTTTGACGCGATTGGGTTTGCCTCCTCGAGGTACTGTGCATAAGCTTCTTCTGTGCAGTTGCAAGCCACGCCATCACCAGCCGCCGACAGATCTGCCCTCGGGTAGTACGACTTTATCACTGCCAGGACTTGTTTGCAAACAGCCTTGCAGAGGCTCGCCACTTTACCCGAGGCAGCCTTCAATCGCTCAACTAGCGATTGAGGTCCCGCGTCCTCCTCCACGGGGGCAATGGCGTTCACCAAATCTTGAGCTGCCTCAGTCAACTCTTGGAGTTCGCCCTGAAGTCTTCCCATGGTTTGAGCATGATCTCTGCATGCCACCATGGCCATAGCAAGCATTACTCCATTCTGCATTTTCCTGTCTCACTGATGCTCGCAAGTAGCCTGTGCTTCTGTCAGCGTAGCCCGAAGACGTTCAGCTTCATCTGCCACTCGGTCATGCGCGTTTCTCCAGTCAAGGAGTTGACTACTAGCAGCTGCCTCTCGCCTCTTGAGCTTTGCAAAAATGGCCAAGTTCAAACACAACCGACTACAGTTGGACATACTCGGAAGATACAAAGTACTCACCTTGATACTTTTTATTCAATGACTTATAGCGGCTCTCCAGCTTCTGCTGCAAGACTTCATGATCCGACCGCTCCACAGCAAAAGATTTCACCCCAGCTTCATGAACCCTCAAGGCTTCAGTAAGTCGGGCACACTCGTGCTCCAATTGATGACTTCGTTCCTGCATAGTCCAAATGTGCAAAGCAATGCGATCAGTCAAAGACCTTAAAGTTACTCAATCTGTTCGATAACGCCACGTAAACGCACCTAGAAGCTCCGAAACACATCGACAGCTCTCTAGAACTCTGAGTCAGATGGAAGGCTGAGCACTGGCCTTTGAGTACTCTCTGCAAGATGCGGAGCCGCACCAACAGCAGTACCTGAAGATTTTCAGTCAGTCACCTGATTGCCATGACTACAATACCAGGTCTATTGATACATACCTGGAGCAGTTGATTCTTTGGATTTTTCTACACCCACAACAGCCAGAGCTCCGCTAGTGGACGCCGACAAAGAAACATTTCCTGAACCCAAAGCGGCAGTGAGAACCTCCACCGAACGAATCACTTCTTGAAGCATAGACATGGTAGCTCCAAGGCGACCAGCGTCAACTTCGGGTACTTCCTCGATAATAAAATCTTCCAAGGGAGCGGATAAAGTAGTCGGGGGAGATGACTCTACTCCTACCTCCACAGGGATAGTCTCCTCCGCATCCCTACATCAGAGTACAAAGTTATTATACAACTTCAAAACAAAAAGATATACACCAGGGATAAACAAACTCACCGAGTTGAGCGTGGTGGGAATCGCACACGTTTCTTCTCGGCAACAGTTGGTCAAGTACTCGGCGCCGCAGGAACAGCTGCCGGCACTGTCTTCTCTTCGAGACCTAGGAAACACAGAGTCAAGACTATAATACACCTCAGACTAGCAAAACTAGTCAGGACAGAAAGCTTACCACTAGCAATCACACTGGACAACAAGGAACCAGTAGCGACTACTGGTGACACTTCCTTCGCAACACCCGCTACTCCGGCGGGCAACCCCAGGACTGCCTGGTTAGTAACCGACAGCGCAGCAGCCGATGAAGCCTGTGCGGTCTGCTTGGGGGCTACTCCAGCATCCGTTGATGACACCTCCTCTGGTACCTTCTCAACAGATGCTATACCGACGCTCGGGTCGGTCATGACTACTTCTTTGGAAGTAGCCTCATCATCACCAAGTGTCGTATCAACAGCCTTTTTGGACAAGACAAAGTAGTCACAAAGATTGCAAGTTCAAATCCATCAGCTACAAGTGAGTACACGGCTACATACCTTGGTACCCCGACATCTCAGGGATTGAAGCAGACTTAGCCGCAGACATCTTATGGACTACTCTGCGTTTCTTCACAGGAGGAGAGGGCTCGTCCTCTGACTCCTCAACAACAGTTTCTTCTTCTTTCGATTGCACCAAATAGCCGGCAAGAACTCGGGACTACAAAAAACAAGTCGATATTTAAAACAAATATTGCAAAGGTCACAAAAAAAGTACAAGTCAAGTGCAAGGACATACCACTTCTGGCTCATACCAGGCATCATATTGACAAAGAGCTGCAGGGATCACTGGTACTCCTTGGTAATTCCTGAAGAACTTGGCCAGCAGCGCCTCCACATCATCATCGGATATATCTTCATCGGACATACGCGATGGATCCTTAAATCCTGTATACTCACTACCGGAGTGAGCACGTTTCTGAAGCGGCTGGACCCTTCTCTTGAGAAAACTAGCCGCTACATTAATCCCAGTGAGACCGAGTGCCTTCAACTCGGTAATCTGCTGCAACAAGTGGTCAAGCTCCGAGGTGTCTTCAGGTTTGCTCACCCAGTTCTCTGCATGCTTCGGCGTGTGGCCAGTAACCACCGACAAGCGAGGATCATGGTTCCTAATGTAGAACCACCTTTTCTTCCACTCCCCATAGGAGTCAGTCAAATTGTACTTAATATACGCGCCCGAGTTCCTGAGCTGGAACCCGACGCCTCCAAAGACTTCTGTCCTAAGTGCACTAGGCTGAGGTTTACAGCGGAATAACTTCCTAAACAACTAAAGGCTCAGAGGAACTCCCAAGTAAACCTTGCAGAGGTGTACGAAAATCGACATATGCAGTACTCCATTGGGGTTCAAGTGAACAAGTTGTAGCTTATAGTACTCGAGGATACCTCTGAAGAAGTCAGAGGTGGGCACGGCCAACCCTCTCTCTACGAAGTGTGCAAGCATCACCATCTCGCCAGGGTGTTGCTCGAACTGCCACGCATTCGCAAAAGCAGGGTGCCACTCGAGTACCTCCTTCGTCTGCAGAAGCTTGGCGTCGACTAGCGCCTGCACGGCCTCCTCCTTCATCATCGAATGCTGCCACGTCACTCCAGGCGGCGGCGGCGCAATCTGATTCGTCGGCCCCACCTTCGGCACCGGCAGCACCAGTTCTTTCCCCTTCTTGGACTTCACCTTGCCCGCCACTGGAGCCTTGCCTTGGATCTTCTCGGGTTTCTTGCCCATCTTCTTGGTGCGCATCCGCCGATTTCAACCCCAGCAAAATGCACTCACCCTCGGATCTCTCTCAAGGAGCAACAATGGTGGCAGCGGCACTTGGCAATTGCATCGGCGCAAATGCAGAACAGATGCGCGGGGGAGGAAGAAAAACAGATCTGTTACAATGGCATGTAAACCTAACCGAAAGGGGGCCCTCCAGTTATATCTCCGCCACCTCCAGATTCCAAGCATCAGTTACGCAACGAACGGATTTCAAGCAGACTAATTGCCTTAAAACACCCAACGGCTACTCTTTTTCAACGGATTGTTGACCACTTCAACGACAAAAATCACCTAAGTGCTCGGGGGCTCTGGGTACCGTACCTGATGGTCTGATTTTTCTTTTTCAGATTTCCGAGGGTAAAACAGTCAAAAAGCAGGATGGACCCTAAGCCTGACTCTACGACTCAACCTAAGGCTCGGGGGCTACTCCATATGGAGTGCGATTGACATCGCACTACCATATAAAAATTCTTGGAACAGAAGTAACTCGAGGGAACAAGAAGAGTACCTTCCAGCCACGCGACAGTACTCGAGCACTTTGGTCACTGCAACCTCTATGACGAACTACTCGGATAGTGCCCACAGTACTCGAGACTGTGGCGCACGACTACAAAGTACTCGGGGGCTTGTCGGGCATGCACCCCAGGCCCACGAGTAGACCTTGGACGGCCCACTAAGTGATGTACTCGGATGTGATCAGGACAAGGGATAGGTGTATCCCGCTCGGACTAGTCAAGTATGAGTATGGAAAACTACTCGGGCCATACCGAGTAGAACTCTGTAATAGTACTCGACTAGGATTCGGACTTGTAACCCTACCTCCCGTGTATATAAGGGCGGGCAGGGACCCCCCCTCAAAGAAGAACAACTCCAGTTCATCCAAGATCAATACAAACAAAGACACAGGATGTACGGTATTACGCGATCTAGCGGTCCGAACCTGTCTAAATCGTGTTCCTTGCGTCACCATTGATTCCTTGATTCTCGACGATCCTTACCACACAAAAGACCACCTAGGGTACCCCCTAGGCGGGTTGCCGGTCTAAAACACCGACAGCTCCCCTAGAGTTGCTTGGTCGCCATGGAGAGGAGGCTAGTGGAGTGGAGTGGCTCAGGCTGGAGGAGGAAGAAGAGCTCTCGGTCTGGTGATTTTATAGAGGAGGAGATTTTGTCCCGGTTGAAAATTCCAATCGGGACAAAATACAACCTCCTTTTGTTCCGGTTGGTACTTACAACCGGGACTAAAGCTCACCCCCCCCCCCCCCCCGCGCGGTGGCCTTTGGTGGCACGTCATGTTAGTCACGGGTCTAATGTTAACCGGGATAAAAGGGGACGGATGGAAGGTCAGTTCCCTCCTAGTGTGGTGCGTTAAATCAGCAACTTGGAGTGCGGGAACTGAATCAGAACCAGGTACGGTCCCTGCTCGATCGTAGCTTCCTATTCCTTGGTTCTATACGGAGCATTGATAGATCTCCTTCCATCTCTTTCTTCTCGATACTTTTCTCAAACAGTCCTTACACAAAGCGTGCGGCGTGTCACAATTTTCTCTGCTGTTTTGACAATATACGAGCCATCCATGCAATGGATGTGAATTCAATAGCCTTTCCTTAGTGCTTAAGCATGGCAGCGATGGTTATCTTACGACCTCTGACTTGTTAACCTTTGTCAATCCTTCTGCATGGAATATAAGGTAGAGCTCCATCTAATTTTGATTCACTATGAGAGTTGATTTTTTGAGAGAATTAATTCTGTGTCTGAAATTGATTCTCTAGCGTAAACTCTTAAAATTAGGACAGAGAATCACTTCCCAGAATTAGAAGAAGCTACTTCTTTCACCTCGCAGCCTCTTAATTCATTTTACAGAATCACTTCACTAAATCAGCAGTGAATCACTTCTCTCTGAAAAACTGTTTGCCAAGACTCCTACTGGATTCTGCAAAGAATTAGTTCCAGGAGCTCTTCCAGATAGGCCATACTAATGCCAATTCAACACACTTTTATCCTGTTTGGATCCACCCACTTTAGAAACTTCTTTTTAGCTAGCTAAAATTTAAGTGAGGATGTTTAGATCCAGTAGCTAAATGATAGTTGAAGATGTATTTGTCTATCCTACCCCTTCCTTCCATTTTAGAAACTTTACCTAAGAAATGTTCAGTTTAGCTGCCAACTAAACTGGATCCGATTTGAATTAGCTAAATTTAACTAGCTACGGTCCAAAATCCCAAACAAGACCTTTGTGTGACTGATATGTCACTTGCGTAGAAAAGCTGAAGCTTGACCAGTGAAGAGGTGAAGTGGAACCCGCAGGTTACATTCATCGACGACGACGGCAAACGTACGTCATTGCTTAGAATTTATATCCATTGATTGGGATTGATGCTTTATTTGTTAGTTGATTTAATTTAGCTATTTTGAATCTAAACAGAATCCAGCTAAAGCACACCTAAAGATCTTTAGCTGCTAAAGTGATAAAAGACCGAAATACCCCTCCCTCGCTCCGCGCGCCCGCACCATCCTCTCCTCCCCATCTGTCCCGTCCCCACAGCGCGGGCGCTGTCCGTGCCCGTGCCGTACTCCCCTCCCCATCCGTCCTGTCACGCCGCCGCCTCCCAAATCCCACCTCGCCGCGGGGGGCACCTGCGCCCGCGGCCGCCGCCGTCCATGGCGCGTACCCAAGAGGTGCCACCGCCATCACCGCCACCCTCCTCACCTCCGCCTTGTGCTGCGATGGTACTGCGATGGCACGGGCAATGCGGTCGGTGAGGAGGCGGCCGAGCCCGCGGTAGCCGTGCTTAGGCACGGCGGCGTCAGCCTCGACGGGCCCGCCGCAGCAGCGGAGGGGGCGTCCTGCGGGGTCTCGGCAGAGCTGCTGCCTGACAACGCCCATGCCAAGATCCACGCTGGGTGCGGCGGAGGACGGCGGCGGCTGGGGGTGCGGGTGGCCGGCATTGGAGATACTGAAGCATGGGGACGTGGACTGGATGCCGACCTTGCCCAGCTCAAGGCTCAGCCGTGTGCTCGCCAAATCGTCCTCTTCCTCCGTCGTCAGCATCGCGGCGCCCCGTAAAGCAGTAATCGTCAAGAATTGGAGATCATGTAGCAACAGCAACTGGGTGAGAGGCCAGGGATGAGATCGAAATCGACTCTGAGGACTGGGCTTCATCACCTGATCCAAAGCGAGTACATCTGGGCAGGGAGCCAGTGGCGGCGGATCTGCCGAGGAAGGGGGGAGGGGGGCGGGGGAGGTCAGGTGGGAGGTGAGAGGGAGGGGTAGTACGGATAAATCCGAGATCCAAACACTCCCTAAAAGTTTAGTAGCTAAATTTAAGTAAACTTTAGCCGGATGTGTGGATCCTTGGCATAAGGGATGTTTGATACTACGTGCTAAAATTTAGCGGTATCATATTAGATGTTTGGATGCTAATTAGAAGGACTAAACATGAGCTAATTATAAAACTAATTGCAGAACCCCTATGCTAATTTGCAAGACGAATCTATTAAGCCTAATTACTCCATCATTAGCAAATGGTTATTGTAGTATCAATTGTCAAATCATAGATTAATTAGGCTTAGTAGATTCGTCTCGCAAATTAGACTCCATCTGTGCAATTAGTTTTATAATTAGTCTATAATTAATACTCCTAATTAGCATCAAACATGTGATGTGATAATGTTAAACTTTAGCGGGGTATTGACGAGCTGTTTTTCTCCTGGCCACACAATAATAGCCACGAGAAGGTTTGACTTTTGTGGCCATCCTTCTGTTCATGGTCCGGAATTATCTGAATACTCCTACTAGTGATTACTGCACATTTGGCCACCGGCCCGGAACAGATGATGATAGATGAGAATGACGATTGACATGAGCAGCTCCATCGCCTTCCACGGGTTTTGAAAAATCTTTTTCATATAGCCACCGGCCAGGAAGAGATGATGACAGATGAGAATGACGATTGACATGAGCAGCTCCATCGCCGTCCACGGGTTTTGAAAAATCTTTTTCATATAGTAAGATTGAGGAAGGTGTGTTTGGTAGAGTTCTAGAGTTGGTTTCGGGAGCTCTACCAAACAATTTTTTTTTTTAAAAAACATAATTCTCTACTGGTTATGTAAAGTGATTCTCTAAAAATGAACTAAAAGATTGAAAGCTGAAAAAAGTAGCTTCTCTGGACTGATTCTCCATCCTGATTTTAAGAGTTCATGCTAGAAAATCAAAAAAGTAACTTCTCTGGAATGATTCTCCATCCTGATTTTAAGAGTTCACGCTAGAGAATTAAAGAGAATTATTTTTAGCCACAAAATCAATGCTTTAATTAACTCCTATAAATAATCAGAATCAGCAAATGTACACCCGTTTGGACCGATTTATCAGATTGGGATATTCTTGATCGTTTTGGTCAGATATGTAGAAATCTTTTTCTGAAGAATTTTTTTTAGTCTTGCTTATCCTACTTTCTAAAAGTTACAAGACCCCTGACCCAAAGTGAGAAGAAGACAAGAGAGGCGCGCGCCTCCTGTGTCGTGTCCGAAATCCGTACCGTCCACCTGTCACCGGTTCCACTCCCACAAAACGGGCCCACACCAACTTGTTTGCGCCCGGCAGGCCCCACAGGCAGGTGGAGGGATCGTCGGGATCCGAAGTACGGCGAGCAGAGGCCAGAGGGGCAGGTGAGCTGAGCAGAGCAGAGCACGCGTCCGGAGGAAAGCCGACGTGCCGAATGCACCAAAAGTCTAGAACCCGTGACTCTCTCTTTTTAAGTCAAACAGTTCTAAATTTGATCAAATTTATACAAAATAGTACTAATATTTTTAGTTCAAAATAAATATTAATATCTATAAAAACGTGAATATTAATATTTTATTTAAATTTGATCAAATTAAAAATTGGTTGATTTTTTAGGAAGTATTAAATGACAGCGTCCCCAGGTGCGCCCCGAAGGTCAGCCACTCACCTTGCGTGCTCGTCTCGCACCATCCTGAGATACGGGTGGACGCTTTCACGCCTGCCAAGTCATCCGACCCCATCCACATGCCCGAGATAGCGGCGCCGTGACCTGCGTGAGCGGTGAGCCTTCGCCCTCGTGCCCCGGGGAGGCTGGCGGGGACCCCATAGGCCGGCCCAGGGCACACAACCTGGTTCCCGGCCGGCGGCGACCAACCACGGTACTGTTGCGGTGTTGCCTTGCGGCCAAGGCACGCCGGCGGTCGGTTTCAACCAAAATTTACGTGCGCCACCGGATGGGATTTTGCAAGCATTTGAACAGGCGAAGCACGAAAACAAAACGAAAAAGAAAAGGAAAGAAAATGAAGAAAAAAACGCGTCCCTCCAGCCACACAGGAACGCTTATTCCGGACTGCGTTCCTAACCTACCGCTGGACAGGATAGTGCGAGCACCACGCCCCAGCAAGGCTCTGAGCACTGGAGGCCTCTCACCTCCCCTCCCACTCTTTCCTCTTCTTGTTTTACTAACCGCACAAGATTTCTATTAATATAGTAGAAAAATATAAAACTACGATCATGGAAGACTATAAGCAAAAAATGAAAAAGAAAAGAAAAAATAGCCTACTATAAGCAAAAAAATGAAAAATAAAAGAAAAAAACAGTCTATATTCATTCAGTTAGATGGAGACATTAACACGAGTACCATTTAATTTAAAACCGCAATAGACTCAAAATCGCCGTAGACGACCGGTTGGATGGGCACCCGACGCGACCGCACAACTCCACCTCACCGCGACAGCCGTACCGACACTCTTCCCTCTTCGAGCAGTTTCGAATCGACTGCAGGCAGCAGAGGAATTCCTAGCGCTGCTGGCTGGCCCTCCCATTTCGTTTTCCGCCGCCGCGGCCCCGCGCGCCCGAGCGTTTCTGCTCCCGTGAGCGGCGAGGCGGTTCACGTGAGTAAAGAGGAAGCCTTCCTCACGGGATGGCGGCGGAGGGGGAGGCGGCGGCGCTGGAGTACACGCCGACGTGGATCGTGGCGGCGGTCTGCTCGATCATCGTGCTGCTATCGCTCGTCGCCGAGCGGTTCCTCCACTACATCGGCAAGGTACGTAAGCATGTGCAGCCGTGTCCCGTTCGGTATGGAATCGCCCTCGATCTCCTAGCCTCTGCTGCCTGTCCACGGCGCTGATCTGGGAGGCCGCGGCCTGTCCTGTCCTGCTGCAGAAGCTCAAGAAGAAGAACCAGAAGCCGCTCTACGAGGCGCTGCTCAAGGTCAAAGAAGGTACGGCGTGTCCCCAGTTTCTTCTCCTCTTCCTCTTCGCTTCGATCCTTCCTTATCGAAGATACTCTACAAATGGCCGGCCAGCATAATGGGAATTGAAAGAGGAGGACAGAAAAATCTCAGTTTTTTTTAAATAAAAAGGAGAGAAACTTTTGGTTCAAAAAGTTGTGTTCTTCCTCTTTCATGAATAACCTTTGAACTGGTGTGGTTGGCTAGCTAGGTTCTCTATTGCAAAAACGCATCTTGAAGAAAACTTGTTTGGTTTAACGGAAAAAGGAGGAACTTTTTCCAGGTGTGAGATGACCCAACCAACCGTGCTGCAAAATCTTCGTCTTCCTTTTCTTTTCTCTGGGATTCCGGATAAGATAAGGTGTTTACCGCAGGAACTTTTGCTCCTTGACCTTGTGCGGTGCAGAGTTGATGCTTCTGGGGTTCATCTCCCTGCTGCTGACGGTGTTCCAGGGGATGATACAGAGGACATGCATCCCTGCCGGCTGGACGGACCACATGCTGCCATGCCAGAGGCTGGATGTGAAGGCTGGTGAGATTAACGCCACCAAGGAGCATTTTGTTGCTGCCGGGATCATTGGAAAGATCAGGAGGCGGCTGCTCAGTGAAGGCGGCGCTGGGGCTGACATCTGCCTGAAGAAGGTGATCAGACCATGCAATTGGAGATTTGGAATAATGCTTATTGTCCATAACAATTCTTTAAGTTCTGTTTGAGCCATGGTGGTCTGTTTTAGGTGACAGTTAGTTAGATATGATCTTGACTTGCAGGCACTAAATAAGTAAATAATTTGTTCAACTTCCATAGCTACGATGACACATGTTGGTTAGACCAAATATACATGATGAACTTTCTATCAATCCTAGAACATGATCTTATGTCTGTTTTCTACATTCGGGCTGACTACCAAGTTGGAATGTAGAATTCATGTGGACAGATAGGTGCATACAACTTGGTAGAGGTTGGGACCACTGACAGAAAAGGATAGTTGGCCTGATGCCTTTATTTAGTAAACTCTGCCAATTCTGTTAGATGGGGAATTTATTTACACAAGTCAAACTGATGACTACAGTACTGTGATTTTAGAGTTTGATGACACTTTCTAAGATCAGATGTTCACATGATTGGTTAAAACATGATTTTTCCTTATCACCTTGTGCTTGTTAGGTTGTTACTCCTTTTCGGTATAGTCCTAGATTGAAAACAACCTTCCTACGAATGATTGTTTCTACAATTGTACTTCATACCTTACTTTTCTATCACTTAAGCAGTAAACAATGCTAGGATGGTTCGTCAATTTTTATGTTTCTTTGTTTTACTAATGTTTTAATGGTCAATCTGAAGTCTACGTTTTGTTTTTACAGCGAAAAGTTCCACTTCTGTCCGTAGAAGCCATACATCAGCTGCACATTTTCATATTTGTTCTGGCTATCACGCATGTTATTTTCAGCGTTACAACTATGCTTTTGGGAGGTGCGCAGGTGTGTAACTTTTGACATGCCTTGCAGTTTAGCAGCAGAATTACTACTTCTGCTAGCTCTTTCTTACTGTATTTATTAACTACTCAGATACACCAATGGAAACAGTGGGAGAATGGAATTCAGAAAGATGATCCTGGAAACGGTATCAGGACTTATTTCAATTCCACATTTGCATTTAAAGTAGTCCTTTTTTCTGCTGTGAACTGGAATCAATACAAAGAGCTCCTTTATTTTTAGGTTTTTTACAGTACTTGGAAAGTACAAAACTATAACATGGGAGGTACAAAAATTTGGTACATGTGGTACTAGTTATGAAATTTGGATCCCTCTTTAGTTATGATCAGTGGTACCTCTTGGTAATTCTACAAGGGTGATAAAAAGGGGTCTTGTTTATGATCTGTTTATTCTTGCTTGCAAAAGAAGATATACCTTTTTTTTATAGAATTATAAAATCCTATGAAATTGCAGGTCCTAAGAAGGTAACCGATGTGCATCGTCACGAATTCATTAAGAAACGTTTTAAGGGTATTGGCAAAGAATCTATAATATTGAGTTGGCTGGTAAGTAATGCATTCTGTGCGCTGTTTTACCATATATCTTTTTCTGTGGTGCAAACTTCATTTGTTAGTTAAGTTTGTATATGCGATCCTTTTTCTACTCTTGTGGCAATTGCTTTACTATTAGACTTACTAGACTTCTCTTTCCTTTCTTTTTCAGCATTCTTTTGGTAAGCAGTTTTATAGATCAGTGTCTAAATCAGACTACACTACAATGCGTCTTGGTTTTATCATGGTAAGCACTGGACCAAATGATAAGATGATGATGTGTTCTTTCCTTCCTTGTCTGTAAACATGAGCTTTTCCCATTGCAGACTCACTGCCCTGGAAACCCAAAATTTGATTTCCATAGATACATGGTGAGGGTTTTAGAGGCTGATTTTAAGAAAGTAGTAGGCATAAGGTAATCCTAAGAGTGGCACACATGTTTATATATTCCTTTTTAAGTTTGATGCAAATATACTTCCTGAATAAAATTAACGTTGCTGTTTCTATCCCTTTTTAGCTGGTACTTGTGGGTCTTCGTGGTGATATTTCTGTTGCTGAATGTTAATGGTAAAGCTTAGCTATCCTTTGTAAAAAACACTTTCATTATTTATATTTTCCTGTACTATCTTTTTGAGGGACGAATTACTTAGTCCTGTTCAACAAGCACAGCTAGGTACTGAAGTAATATTTCAGTATTTAAGCTTCTCAAAACAACTCATAACGTATTTCATTAATGTGCAGGTTGGCATACATACTTTTGGATTGCCTTCCTTCCCCTTTTTGTAAGTGCTTAAATTGTGTTGTTTTAAAGTGCCAATCTAGTTTTCTCTAAATTATGAAGATCACTGAAAAGGACCCATCAACTCTTGCATTGGAGATGTTACAAGTCACATAGTTGTTTGATGTTTACTTTTGATCTTTTTAGCTTCCATTTTACAATGGGAACTAAACCTGGTACCTTTTTTTCGGGTACCAACTTTCTCAGTCATGATGAAATGAAACATCTACTAGAATTATAGGCTGGGCCTTGTACTTACTCTGAACAAAGTGATCAACTGGATTAGGTGCTTACTGGATAACTCTTTACTTCTTGCAGCTTCTGTTAGCTATTGGCACTAAGCTGGAGCACGTCATAGCTCAGCTAGCCCATGATGTAGCTGAGAAGCACACGGCGATTGAGGGTGAAGTGGTTGTAAAACCATCAGATGACCACTTCTGGTTCGGCAAGCCAAGGGTTATCCTTTTTCTAATCCACTTCATCCTGTTTCAGAATGCATTTGAGATTGCGTTCTTCTTCTGGATACTGGTAAGTATTGTGGTACATCATTCCTAAACTGCACTGAGATGTGATAACTAACCCTAAAACAAACGTTGTGTACCTTCCCTTTTCCTTCTCTAGAGCACTTATGGATTCGACTCATGCATCATGGGGCAAGTTCGTTTTATTGTGCCGAGGCTTGTTATCGGGTATTTCAGATATTTATTTTTGAGGCTGGTATTTCAGATATTTCAAATGCCTCCAGTTTATTGTCCATTTGTCCCATAGGGAATAGGCAAACTTCAATCTGTTCTGACTCCTCCATCCGTCCTTGTACTTGCAGGGTTCTTATTCAGCTTCTCTGCAGTTACAGCACCCTGCCTCTGTACGCAATTGTAACACAGGTGGGTCAGCGTTCCGATATGGTTTGTTGATATAATTGTTATCCTGAAATCTCATTCCAATGATTCAACGTTTTGCTTCCTTGTGCGCCAAAGATGGGGAGCTGCTATAAGAAGGAGATCTTCAACGAGCATGTGCAGCAGGGCGTCTTGGGCTGGGCGCAGAAGGTCAAGATGAGGAAGGGATTGAAGGGGGCTGCAAACAAGGCCGAATCGACTAGCAACGCCGATTCAGCAGGGCCTTCTGCTACGATTGAAATGGCGAAAGCTGGGGCGGACGTGGAGGCCGTTGGAAACACAGAGTGATCGAGCAGTAGGGTGTCCGTGTTGTAATGATGTAGCATGCTCATATGCCACAATTTTTGCAGAGAGTTGTTTGTCCCAGCAGGCCGTGAAGTAGTGCATTTATTTTGCCGTAATATCTTGGCTTTGTGGTCTGCGCAGTTGTTCGAGTGGAGCCTCACAGGTGACAAGGCGAGAAGAGGTAGGCGCTGATGCCATCGGCAATGGCGACAAGGCGGCTTGCAGTGTCAGAGGCCTCTGGTAAAGTTGGATGCTGTTAGGTTAAATGGAACTCGGTGGCCTATTAATCATTTAATCAATTAAATTCCAAGGTTCATGCACATGGCAGTTACATTTGGAATAAAATCACCTTGAAAATTGAAAGAGGAATAGCAGGATGCCACACGTGTTCGCTCGCTGAGCCATATCGCGACCCTAGGCTTGGTTTTGCAGTTTTTAATCACGTGTTGATAACTAGTAACCGACGCTGTGTTCAGTGACTAGTAACTGACGTGGATTAAAAAGCTGACAACAAATGACTAGCATTACAAGAAATATGTTGATCTATGATGAAAATTTTATGACACATTTGTTTCTTATCACAGATCTATGACGTTTGTAACTGAAAACATCATAAAGTTTCACATCCGAACAAATTTAGTGATAAAGTTACGGAACATCATAAAAGTTGCTACTGTAGCTAAAAAGAAATCGTCATTCGCTGTTACATGGTGGTTTTGTGAAGATATAAGTTCCGCGAAAACGTCATAAACCAACGAGGGTCCCACGTGTAAGTTTAAGCTGATAAATAGGGTGGTAAAATAAAATGAAAAACGTGCGTGGGTCAAGCCTGTTATCGATCGAATGGAAAGTTTTTACCGCGAACGGGTCCCACATGTAAGGTAAGTTTCAGGTGAGTGTGGTATTTGGCAGCAGAAAAGCCCACGCTGCAGCTAAAAAATAGTTTACTCGCTATCGCGCTTCCGCGATAGGGAAAAAAAGAAGAACATAGAGAAGGCGGCCAGGGCGGAGCACTCCGGCAGAGATCTGCGCCTCCCCGCGGTAGCTCAGTCCTACGACAGCACAAATCCGATGCTTCCTGCTGCGGCGTGTCAATCTGGTCAGTAATTTTGAGTTGAATTCACCAAAATTTCCCAGATGGATAGACGTTGGATACACGGTTGTCGACTATTTACCCCCGAGCATGAGAAAGAGGTCAATGATTTCATGGAATTTGTTAAGAGTAGATACTCTAATGATGAACAAATACTATGCCCGTATCATGGATGCCCGAATCAGTCTAGATGTACTATAGGTGAGGTGAATCTGCACTTACTTTTGAATGGGATGACAAGCGCCTACACTAGGTGGATCCATCATGGAGAAACATTCGAGGATAGGGTTTAGGAAAATGCAAATCTGCAGGATAATGGGGTTCAGAAAAATGCAATTCTGCAGAATAATGGGGTTGAGGAAATTGCAATTCTGCCGGATAATGGGGTTGTGGATAATGGAGTTCTACAGGATGATGATGATTAGGAAATGGTTCTGGGAAACGAACACATATCGAGTATGGAGGAGGATGAAGGCACTGAAGATGAACTTCCTGAAATGATAGCCGACACGTGCCACGCTAAAGAGCTTGGAGGGAAAATGTTTGAATTTATAAAGGAACATATAAATCGTAAGGTGCTGTCGGGATCTAAATATACACAATTTACATTTGTTGTGAAGTTACTTCATATCAATTTTTTCTATCGGATCAGCAATGTCGCATTCAATGCAATTCTGAAGGTGGTATCCCTTGCTTTTCCAGGAGCATGTGTTCCAACATCTTACTATGATGCAATGAAGTACATACGTGCCATGGGACTCGGCTATGAATCTATTCATGTTTGCAAGAATAATTGTGTATCGTTTCGGAAGCCGCTAGTCGAACATGATGTGTGCCTAGTGTGTTGTGAAGCGGATTCAAGATGGAAAGATGCAGACAACAAGAAAGCGCGTTCCTCAGAAGGTATTGAAGCATTTTCCGCTGGTTTCAAGGCTGAAGAGGATGTTTTCTTTCATCAAAAACTGCAAGGGATGCACAATGGTACAAGTTGAAGTGACAACCGGTTGACAATGAGCTTAGCCATCCAGCTGATGGTGAGACATGGAAAAACTTCGATAAAAATTGGCTGGAATTTGCAAAAGATGTAAGGAACATTAGACTTGACCTTGCAACCGATGGTTTCAATCCATTTGGCAACATGATCAACTCATATAGTATATGCCCAATATTTGTTGTGCAGTATAACATGCCACCATGAGTATGCATGAAAGAATCAAACTTCATGATGGTATTATTGATCCCTGGGTTGTTCTCCATCAAAGGATTTTGATGTCTTCTTGCAAACTTTCGTAGATGAGTTGTTGTACTTTTGGAAGGGTGTTGATTCATACCTTGTAGTCAACAATCCTTTAAACTGCATGCTGCGGTTATTTGGTGCATACATGATTATCCAGCACTGAGCACATTGGCGGGACGGGTCATGAAAGGTTATTATGCCTGTGTGCGTTGTGACAAGGATCCTTACTCAAGGAGATTGAAGAACAAGATATGTTATATTGGCCATCGTCATTTCCTTCCAACTGACCATTCATGGAGAAGAAAGAAAGTACAATTTGATGGTAATACTGAAAATCGAGAGAGTCTAGAGTAATTTACTACTGAGGAGCTTCAGCAGCAACTGGAGAAGGTTAAAGACGTTAAACCAGGAAAGCCTCCTCAAGGTCAGAAAGGAAGCGGGAACCCAAACAGTGTTGGAGCCGAAGGGTTTGTTTGTTTGACTTATCATATTGGACAACTCTGAAGCTATCACATAATCTTGATGTCATGCACATTGAGAAAAACATATGCGAAAACCTTATTGGAACATTGCTTAAAATTGCTGGGAATATAAAGGACACAATCAATGATGTTGATTTGGAAGAGATGGACATTAGACCACATCTACACATGCTGAATACTACGGAAGAAGAGTCATGCAAAATGCCAGAAGCTCCATATACAATAGGTAAAAAGAAACAAAAGGTGTTCTGTGATTTTATATGTCATGTGAAGTTCCTAGATGGATATGCTTCTAACTTATCAAGATGTATTGCCGCTGATGGATGCAAACTCCAAAGACTGGAAACTCATGATTGTCATATCATACTCCAAAGGATTTTGCCTACTTCCTTTTGAGGTTTAATGGATAAAGAGACATACTTAGCTGTTTCGGAATTAGGAAACTTCTTTCGTCAACTATGTTGCAAAACTCTGAAGTTGGATGTTTTGAATAAATTGAAAATAGATATCCCAATAATTTTGTGCAAGCTTGAGAAAATTTTTCCTCGTGCCTTCTTTGATGTTATGGTGCACTGGGCTGTCCATTTGCTTGAGGAAACAATCCTAAGAGGCCCAATACAATATGAATGGATGTATCCCGTTGAAAGAAGGCTATGCACATTGAAGCGTTCTGTGAGAAACATGGCTAGGCTTGAAGGATCCATTACAAAAGCATATGTTGCTAATGAGGCCTTGACAGTTTGCTCAAGGTACTTTGCGGATGATGATGTTTCAATCAGGAGGGCAGGAACAGAGAGAATGCTAATTTGTTACGAGAAGGCGATTTATCTTGTTTCCAGCAAAATGTTGATATTGGAGCAGCGAAAACTTCATTCCATGATTCGGACAAGCTGGTTTGGTATGTGCTAAACAATTGCGAAGAGGTTGAACCATATATCGGGTACGTAATGCGTCATGCAATGATTGTACTGTAATTATTTTGGTCTAATTTTCAGATCGATGTGTTTTTGCAGGATATACAAGGATCAGTTAGAAGTGTAAGGTGTGTCGGACCACATTATTGACCGTATAATTCAGAAAGAGTTTGCCCGACAGTTTAAATCGCATGTAAGTTTTCTGCTTTTTCAGAACAAACTTATATTAGCTAGCGAGGACCTATATATAAAAATATATATAAAACTATGGTTTTGTTGTACAGGTTGAAAAGATGCCTGAAGAAGAGGTCTCCAAGGACCTATATGCATTATCACCTTTACCAGACAAGCGAGGAAGAAAATATTCAGCAAGTCTTGTTGGCAGTGTCCTGTACCACACATATGCCCGAGAGGAAAATCGGAAGACACAAAACAGTGGGATTATGGCTGCAGGCTTTCATAACAGTGAGACATTTGAGTTTTATGGTTGTCTAGAAAAAATTATTGAGCTGCGGTATAACTCATCAGGGCATGACATAAATTGAACTGTTGTATTATTCCACTGTGATCGGTATGATCTAGGAGGGACCAAGAGGGAACCAAGGATTAGAAAGGATGGGTACTTCACAAGCATCAATACTAGAAGGTACTGGTACAAAAGTGATCCCTAGCAACGAAGGTGTTTTACTTGTTAGACACCCTGCTACAAGACCCATGGAGAGTGGTGCAAAAATTTGAGCATAGGTATTTGTGGAACTTTAATGAAAATGAGCAGGACACAACGCCTAGTGGCATAATACTTGCATATCAAGATGATCTAATTGAAGGAACCTTGAATGATGGTATTGGTGATGGTTCGGAGGCTCCAGTACCTATTACTGACGAGGAGGAGGAGTGGACTATCGTTCCAGCGGCTCAGGTTACTTCCATTCATTAACATGTTCTATCTGATGTGGACAGATTCAATTCTGACGATGAGGAGGAGGACGAGACTATCTAGAAATACCATGATGAAGATGAAAATCCTGCACCTGATAGTGATGAGGACTAGGATGTGAAATCAATTGATGTTTTAGTCGATTCGATCTGAACTCATTTGTTGTATAAGATATGAACCTATATGTGCATGTAGACCTTTTATCATAGTAGTTGTGGGAAAATCCTTTTTACACATCTCAATATGTTCGAAAGCACACTTAGCTGGCTATTGATCCGGTTCAATGTATTGTAATACACCAAAACATCCTGTGACGCCTTCCAAAATCTTCGAACACTCATTTGCCTGGCTGTTTATCCAGTTCAGTGTATTGTTCAAACGCCCATTTGGCTGGCTATATATCCGGTTCGTTGTATTCTCAAACACCGGAACATCCTACTTTCAAAATCTTCAAACGCCTATTTGGCTGGCTGTTTATCCGGTTCGGTGTATTCTCAAACAACGAAACATCCTTATGCTAGAACAAGGCTGGGTAGGAAAATCATACCCATCTTCTTATCTGCGTGCGCGCTATACCTTTATAACTTTATCCAATGTCGTGTCACTCCTGCTGACCCACCGTTCACCATTTACTGCAAGGTCACTTGCGGTGCTAGCCCTTGGTAGGGTCTAGTCATTGCCGCCGCTACCGCCACCTACTACATCCGCCTGCCACCACGGCCGCACTTTGTCGCTACCGCAATCTGCCGCCGTTTGCCCCAATTCCACAGGTATTTGTTGTTGAAAGGGGGAATTCGTTAAATTTTTAAGATCATTGCGGTAGCTGATTCGAGAAAGATCTTGAAGATGGGCTGAGTTGGTGGCAAGAGAAATGGAAAGGTGCTTGACCCGCCTCCGGCGAAGCGACAAAGGAAGTCGCAAGCAAATTATGCAGGCATGTCTGGTGCTCAGACACGGCAAATGAGCAGGTCCATTACACGGGAGTCTTTCCCTACCCATTCCTGCCATACATGGGGTAGGTCAACCTCGGTGCCTTCCTGCCGCACACGAGGTGGGTCAACCTCGGCACCTTCCGAGCGACAGCAATCTACGCGGCGTCGGCTGCCCCGCCCTATTGAGGTTCTAGCGCTCGACCCCAGGGAGTAGAACGAGGTACCTCTTTACCCTCCACCAGAAGAGCCGCTAAGAATGATTGACCTGAGCATGTATAGCTACCAAATGATTTAAAGGCTTAGATTTGTGTCTGAGGATGTGAGGTTTGAAAAATCCCATGACAGATGGGTCGAACCAAAATTTAGGAATGTCATTCAACAAACTTTCTACTATAACTACAAAAAGCTGTCCACCAAACTATTTGAGCTCAAGATTATAAAATGGAATCATATGAACATGGCAGTAGGAGGAGAAAAATATTAAGGGATACTTCGATCAACTACCCGGATTGACTGATTTGGTCTCAAGGCATCATTAGTATATTGAGGATTGGGTTCGAATTTTCTATCCTACGGTGTACATTTCTGAGAGCAAAGCGTACATTCAGGTCATGTTTCAGGGAGCTCAACATAGAATTTGGTGACACCAAATTGCTGATAGTCTTGGAGTCAATACGTGTAACATGTCCCTACACCACATTGTCTACGGGGATAGTGGACCACCTCGCCGTAGTTTGCTTGGTGGATCATTCTGTTCAGACAAGGATATGGCCGAACTTTTTGTGGAGCCGTTCCCTTCTAGCCGAGCATATCGCACGCCTGGCATGCTTACCCCTGAGGCCAATGTGGTTCACAAGGCACTAAGGAAGATATTGTTAGCACGGATCGGCAATGAAGAGTTCATCACTAGTCCTCAGCAGTGGCTTCTTCTTCACGTCATGACTGGCCGGGAGTTCGACATCGTGGACTTTATTCTTTGTGAGATTCAATATGTTATCCATGATTGGTTGACCGTGGTCTGACAAATGTCGTATGCTCATTGGATCTCCGTCATTCTGAGTCATCTTACTAAAAAAAGGTGAGAACGTTAGAGAGGTGCAAACTGGACCCAAAAATTGGCGACATGTGTACAGCAATGCCAAAACACAATTCAAGGTATACAAGCTAGCGAGACCAGGTGACAGAAGTCATGGCCCAAGGGCTAGGAATGAGCCATCTCCTGATGAGCACAGAAATGAGAAGTATTGCTCAGACAGCGAAGGCTGTGAGGAGGAAAATACGTATGTACATTGTCTCCAAGTCACTCATGACCAGGAGGCAGGTGCATCATAATTTGCTATAGAAACAGTACCGGTCACTCCAGCAATAGCCAGTCAGCTGACCGAGCTTGCCTTAATCCTTCAGGGACTAGTTGATGATCATGCAAAACAAGCAGAAAGTAATCTCCGCTTGGCCGATCTACAGAAATGGTTGGACGAGAGACTGGCTCGTCACGAGGAGAGACAATTCGTGTGGCTAGAGTAGGTGGCACAGAGGGCAAACCAGAACATCAACAATGTGATCACCAACTTCTTTGCTGCACCCAAACAAGTGTACTAGCAGGTCGGGTTACCAGCACCACAAATTCAACTCCCACATGCTGGTTAGACCCCCTTGCTAATCATGCCTCCAACTCAACTAGGTAAATCCTCTGAAGTCTCTGTGCCGCATAATAGTTCAGCTGGAAATCCACAATTGTTGACATCAACAATGACCCTAGCAGAAAAGGATTCCACACTTGTTCCCACAAAGAAGGGTGGTGAAGGTGAGGAAGCAAATGCATCAATACTCATGGTTCTATCTGATATTGCTACCCCACAATAGCAAAAGGAAGATCATGTGGTGGGAACAGCTATAGATCCAGATGATCGTGAAGTGTCTACCACTGCTACTCCAGATGATCCTGGTCTCACAACTTTGAAAGCTAAGGATGATCCTGGTCTCACTACTTTGCAAGCTCAAGATGCTGCGGTGGCTCCTGCTCCTTGTCTCACTACGTCGGAAGGCTCTCATGCACCTGCTCCTGGTCTCTCTATGTCGGAAGGTTCTCCTGCACTTGCTCCTAGTCGAACTACGTCAGAAGGCTCTATTGCACCTGGTCCTGTTCGAACTACGTCGGAAGGCTTTGCTGCACCATCTCCTACTCCAACTACGTCGGAAGGCTCTGTTGTTGCTCCTCCTCTAAGTAATCAAGTATCTCTAGCTCTTGATGACCCTCTTCTGTCAACTAATCCTGCTACATCGGCAGCTTCTTCGAACCCCGATGACAAAAAGGTAGAATGCTAAACAATTCTTTTGTTGCCATTGATTGTTGTATTCGATTTGAACAATGAATGTTTCATTGTCATGTATGAACCAACTATTTCGTTAAGCCTTGTAATAATTTTTGTCTAGGCTTTGTGCTCATGTGATCTGGTGGAGTTTGTACCGGAGTCGGATGAGTCTTATAAATGGTCTGGTACCAATAGGGTGCAGAATGACCAAGCGGATATGCTGGCATGTCGTCTTCAAGTTGAAGATGAAGCTAGATCATCTAACTGCTCTAGGGGTGTTGAAGACTCGGATTGCCAGGTGTTTGAGTTAATGGAATGGATTAAGATTATGGATACATGCGGGAATACAGGCGTGGCAGGGTCTAGTCTTCCGCCACTCAAAAAGGAGACTTCTCCGACCTCGCCATCATGTAATGAGTGATGCTATCGATACAAGGAACCCGAAACTACCTCCATAGTGTTTTTGTTTGTAATCTTCAATGTAACCCAAAACTATGTCCAAAGCTACTTAATCCTAGGGTGCCATTTAATCGGAGGGAGGGATGTTTGATCTCCAATGTGCACATGATTGAGTAGATAGCAAATCCAATTGGGGAAAATGATGCTTGATTGCCAATGTGTTGGGATACGAGGTAGGCTACACTAGCGCAAAACAAAATTTTCTACTGCGTAAACCCGAAAAACTGTCGTATAAGGATCACGGGATTACCACTCGACGCACTACTGGTGCGGAAGATGTAGATTCGCGTCGATGCAGTGAAGTCGATCAACGTAGTCGTACGTAGTCGATCACGTCGAGGTTCCAGCAGCTCGTCCACGTGCAGCAAGATCACCCTCGTGCCGCGGCTCGTCGTGGCTCGTCGGCAGCTCGTCCAAGTGCTGCAGGCGCAACACCTCCAAGGTATCCACACGTGCAGGGAGGAAGCGTCGCAAGCCGGACTGCTAGATCCGTGAGTTGCAACAGGTGAGGGCGTGGGAGGCGCGACAGATGTGTTTCGCCAAAAAGGTCTAAACCCTAGGGCGTCCCCACCCCTCTATTTATAGAGGTTCCTAATGGGCCTCTGGGTTCAAGGCCCATTAGTACTTCTAAACCTAATCCAACTCGGATCACATCCGAATTGGGCTCCTAGCCCTTAAGTGTGCGACCCTATGGGTTCGGATACGTATAGGCATGGCCCGAGTACTCCTACTCGGCCCAATAGTCGGTAGCGGCCTCTAGAAAGACGTGCCAACTCCTATACGCACACGAAGATCATATCAGATGACCCATCACAACATTATATACATGCTATTCCCTTTGCCTCACGATATTTGGTCTAGCTTCAAGCCGACCGCTCTTTCTCGATCCTGTGATTCGGAATCCCTTTGTAGGTTAACTCTTAACCGTACATAGCATGGCCATGCATTTTCGGATCTGATCACTCGAGGGGCCCAGAGATATCACTCTCAATCAGAGAGGGGCAAATCCCATCTTGATTGACCATGTCTCACAGCATGCTTCTTGACAAACTCGAAAGCTACCTTTATAACTACCCTGTTACGGCGTAGCGTTTGATAGCCCCTAAGTAGGTCGATCCACATCTTGAATACATGCGACAATCTCAGGTCTAAGGACAAAGCGTCTATGTTGTTTAAAGAGAGAACTACTTCTCGTGTTGGGTCAGTCCTAGCACATGTCTCGACATGTGCCCACATTATTAGTTCAACATCTCCATGTCCATGACTTGTGAAATATAGTCATCAACTAATACATGTGCTAGTCTAATATTCATGTGTGTCCTCACATGAACTCTGACTAGGGACAACTTTAGAATAACTATACAAGTAAAGAGTTTCACACACAATTCACATAATTGCAAATCAATTCAAGTAGCCTTTAATGGATATTCAAGGAACACAATATAAATCATGGATACAAATGGAATATCATCATCTCTATGATTGCCTCTAGGGCATACCTCCAACAGTCTCCCACTTGCACTAGAGTCAATCTACAAGGTACCTAATACCCATAGCTCTTACATGCGCATCATGCTTAGCCTGCGGGAGTGGTGTTGTCAACGGATCAGAAATGTTCAGATCCGTGTGTATTTTGCATATCTTGATCTCACCCCGGTTAACGAAGTCTCGAATGAGATGAAATCGCCGCATTACGTGTTTGTTCTTCTGGTGGTTCCTTGGCTCTTTTACTTGCACAATTGCCACATTGTTATCACAGTAGAGATTCAATGGGCTGGACGCATTCGGGAACACACCAAGCTCAATGAGGAAATTCCTTATCCAAACACCCTCCTTCGCGGCTTCCGAAGCCGCGATGTACTCGGTTTCTGTCGTAGAATCGGCCACCGTCTCTTGCTTGGAACTCTTCCAACTAACAGCACCACCATTTAGCGTGAACACAAATCCTGATTGTTACTTTGAATCATCTCTGTCGGTTTGGAAACTAGCATCGGTGTAACCTGTTACAACGAGCTCCTCCTCCCCTCCATAGACGAGGAACATATCTTTAGTCCTTCTCAAGTACTTAAGAATGTTTTCACCGCTGTCCAGTGACTCTCACCTGGATCAGACTGGTGTCTGCTTGTCATACTTAGCGCATATGAAACATCTGGGTGAGTACTTATCATTGCATACATGATAGATCCAATAGCCGAGGCATATGGCACTCTACTCATGCGATCCCGCTTATCAGCAGTCGAAGGACACTGAGTCTTGCTGAGATGTATGCCATGTGACATAAGCAAGAACCCTTTCTTTGCCTCTTCCATGCTAAACTACTTCAACACTTTGTCAATGTAAGTATCTTGGCTTAAACCTACAAGCCTTCTCGATCTATCTCTATAGATCTTAATGCCCAGAATATATGCCGCTTCCCCTAAGTCCTTCATCGAAAAACTATTTTTCAGTGAAGTCTTTACGGACTCAAGCATAGGAATGTTATTTCCAATCAGTAATATGTCATCCACATATAAGATTAGAAATACTACAGAGCTCCAACTAACCTTCTTGTAAACACAAGACTCTTCTTCATTTTTTATGAAATCAAACCCTTTGACCACTTCATCAAAATGAATGTTCCAACTCCTAGATGCTTGCTTCAATCCATAAATGGATCTTTGAAGCTTGCATACCTTTCCAGCATTTTTCGGATCGACATAACCCTCAGGCTATATCATATACACGTCCTCAGCTAGGTTTCCATTCAGGAAAGCTGTCTTGACATCCATCTGCCATATCTCATAATCGAAATATGCAGCTACAGCTAGAATAATCCGAATGGACTTAAGCATCACTACGGGCAAGAAGGTCTCATCGTAGTCAACTCCTTAAACTTGTCGAAAACCTTTTGCGACAAGTCGTGCTTTATAGATGTGAACATTTCCATCCATGTCCTTTTTCTTCTTATAGATCCACTTGCACTCTATGGCTTTAACACCATCAGGCGGGTCAACCAAGTTCCAAACTTGATTGTCTCCCATGGACTCTATTTTGGATTGCATGGCACTCTGCCATTTTTCGGAGTCTGGGTCCATCATTGCTTCTGCATATGTCGCAGGCTCATCATTGTCCAACAATAATATTTCCCGCATTTTGCGGAGCCTTGCTGACCTTCGTGCTTGTGGCGGTGCTTCTCTTGCCATGGGTATCTCAACTTGTTCTACTACGTTAGCATCACTCATTGATTCTTGCCCGATCGGCTCATCTTGAACTTCTTCAAGATGCACTGTCTTTCCACTCTTTTCTCTTTTGAGAAACTCTTTCTCTAGGAAAACCCCGTTCCGAGCGACAAACACTTTGCCCTCTGACCGGTTGTAGAAATAATATCCCAAAGTTTCCTTTGGATATCCCACGAAAATGCACTTATCCGACTTGGGTGTGATCTTGTCCGACTGAAGTCGCTTGACAAACACTTCACATCCCCAAATCTTTAGAAAAGACAAACTAGGAACCTTTCCAGTCCACATCTCATATGGTGTCTTAACTACGGATTTACATGGTACCCTATTAAGTGTGAAAGCTGCTGTTTCTAGAGCGTATCCCCAAAATGACAACGGTAGGTCCGACTGGCTCATCATTGATCGAACCATGTCTAACAAACTTCGATTACGTCGCTCGGACACACCGTTTCTCTGAGGTGTTCCAGACGGCGTAAGTTGCAGAACAATTCCGCAACTCTTTAGATGATTGCTAAACTCGTGGCTCAAATACTCGCCGCCACGATCAGATCGTAAGGCCTTAATTTTCTTGCCACGCTGATTTTCAACTTCATTCTGAAATTCCTTGAACTTTTCAAAGGTTTCAGACTTGTGCCTCATCAAGTAGACATAGCCATATCTACTAAAATCATCAGTGAAAGTTATGAAGTATTGGAATCCTCCTCTAGCCGTCGTGCTCATTGGTCCGCATACATCACTATGTACGAGTTCCAACAAGTCTACTGCTCTCTCAGTGTTGGAGGTATGCCCTAGAGGCAATCATAGAGATGATGATATTCCATTTGTATCCATGATTTGTATACTGTGTTCTTTGAATATCCATTAAAGGCTACTTGAATTGATTTGCAATTATGTGAATTGTATGTGAAACTCTTTACTTGTATGGTTATTCTAAAGTTGTCCCTAGTCGGAGTTCATGTGAAGACACACATGAATATTAGACTAGCACATGTATTAGTTGATGACTATGTTTCACAAGTCATGGACATGGAGATGTTGAACTAATAATGTGGACACATGTGGAGACATGTGTTAGGACTGACCCAACACGAGAAGTAGTTCTCTCTTTAAACAACATATACGCTTTGTCCTTAGACCTGAGATTGTCGCATGTATTCTAGATGTGGATTGACCTACTTAGGGGCTATCAAACGCTACGCCGTAACAGGGTAGTTATAAAGGTAGCTTTCGGGTTTGTCAAGAAGCATGCTATGAGACATGGTCAATCAAGATGGGATTTGCCCCTCTCTGATTGAGAGTGATATCTCTGGGCCCCTCGAGTGATCGGATCAGAAAATGCATGGCCATGCTACGTACGGTTAAGAGTTAACCTACAAAGGGATTCCGAATCACAGGATCGAGAAAGAGCGGTCGGCTTGAAGCTAGACCAAATATCGTGAGGCAAAGGGAATAGCATGTATATTATGTTGTGATGGTTCGTCTGATATGATCTTCGTATGCGTATAGGAGTTGGCACGTCTTGCTAGAGGCCGCTACCGACTATTGGGCCGAGTAGGAGTACTCGGGCCATGTCTATACGTATCCGAACCCGTAGGGTCACACACTTAAGGGGCTGGAAGCCCAATTCGGATCTGATCCGAGTTGGATTAGGTTTAGGAGTACTAATGGGCCTCGGATCCAGAGGCCCATCAGGAACCCCTATAAATAGAGGGGTGGGGGCGCCCTAGGGTTTTACACCTTTTGGCTGAACACACTTGCCGCGCCTCCCACGCCCTCGCCTGTTGCAACTCGCGGATCTAGCAATCCGGCTTGCGACGCTTCCTCCCTGCACGTGTGGATACCTTGGAGGTGTTGCGCCTGCAGCACTTGGACGAGCCATCGACGAGCCGCCGACGAGCCACGACGAGCCGACGACGAGCCGCGGCACCGGAGGCGATCTTGCTGTGCACGTGGACGAGCTGCTGAGGAGCTGCTGGACGTGATCGACTACGTACGACTACGTTGATCGACTACGTACGACTACGTGATCGTCTTCACTGCATCGACGCAAATCTACATCTTCCGCACCAGTAGTGCGTCGAGTGGTAATCCCGTGATCCTTATACGGCAGCTCTTCCTGGATATACGCGGTAGAAAATTTTGATTTGCGCTAGCGTAGCCTACCTCGTATCCAAACAGTGGTATCAAGAGCCTTAGCTGCTTAGTTTTGGATTCGGGATGTGTGCATATGGAGATATGCGAGTTCTCTGTTTGATCTATGTCCTGATTTCGTGCCCTTGCTGCAATGGTAGTGTAACGACATACTCCTACCGGTCGGTTTCCGCCATCGGAGTTAAGTGATACACGTAAATCCAGTTGCAGTGAGGGAAGATCAATATGATTGGTCAAATCGAGATCCAGGGTCATACGCCAGGCGCATTAGATGTGCAATGGTAGATGGGATCTACTGCCGGGGTCGGGATTTTGCCGTATGCGCATGCTTCGGTAAATCAGCCGTAACTTTTCGGTACGATCTCGGATCGGGGCGATTTCTATACGAAAATTGATCTACAGAAAAAGTTACACGTGAATTTCAACCGCTTCGCCGTTTTCGGCGAGATTAGATTTCCCAAATTCGGCTTGGAAGATAGAGTTTCGGGCCTCCGAAGTTTGGAACGTTAGGACGCCTAACTCTATTTTGCAGGATGTATGCATGTATCTTGTGATCAGTATGGCCCCCTTGTGTATGTGATGCATGTGTGTAACTAATTCGTGACCTGCGTGTCGCGCGTACGGCAACACGGCAGGAGCCATATGTGTTGTCACTTTATTGTAATTAATGGTCTGCGTACCAATCTGTGATGATCCAAGCAACTATGTAATCTTCATTACTAGATTCTTTACTAGCTATTAGGCGTAATAGCATGGTCTAGTTCTTGGAGGACTCATCACCAGGAGGATGGCGCACATGGAACATGGAGATGGAGATCACCATGGTGAACAGGTTCAATGGAGATGGAGATCACCATATGAAAAACGGGCCATACTGTGTCACAACTGTGTGAATGCTATTCTGTTTATGTTTTACTTTCTGCATGCTGTGATGTTAGAAGTAGAACGATCCCTCACAAAGTTTAAGTTAGTATGCCCTCCCAACTAAAACTTGCACCGTCCCATGTCTTGTACAATTAGTGGTGGGTCTATGAAATTAGGGTGCCACTAGTTTTCCTTGACTAGACGGGTTTGTGTCGGACACTTACACGCATAAGGGTTGGTTAGCTTAACGAGGTCATCTTAACGGTTAAGGACCTTGGGGCATAAAGGTTGGGCGCCGAGACATAGAGATGTCACCCAACAACAGGAGTCATATGTGATATGATTAGCAAAAGTTGCTTACCGATCTACCTCGTTTGCTAGCGGTGATGCTAAAGCTCACTAGTGGACTTGTTAGTTGTGGATCCTGAATCACTAAGTTTCAATAGAGGGATATTGATTTTAGTGGGAGTAGATTCTGTTAAAATAGTTTAATGTAATTTGCTCTATCATGGATACGTTTGTCTTAGTGTATTTTGCATTACTTTTGTTGTAGATTAAATGGCACCTAGCAACACCACCACATCGTTTGCTTTGCGTTCGGTCCTTGAGAAGGACAAGTTGAATGGAACAAACTACTCGGATTGGATCCGCAACCTGAGAATTGTTCTCAGGGCTGAGAAAAAGGAAGATGTTCTAGACAACCCACTACCAGAAGAACCTGCTGAGGATGCACCCGCTGCTGCTAAGAATGCTTACAAGAAAGCATGTGATGCTAACCTCGAAGTAAGCTGCCTTATGCTTGCTTGCATGGAACCCGAGCTGCAGATGCAGTTCGAAACAAACCATGAGGCGCACGATATGATCGTGGCGCTTAGAGACATGTTCCAAACACAGGCCAGGACTGAAAGGTTCAATGTGTCTAAGGCCTTTGTTGAGAGCAAGCTAGCAGAAGGCGCAGCAGTAGGACCACACGTAATCAAGATGGTTGGTTACACTCAACGGTTGGAGAAGCTAGGCTTCCCACTGGGCCAAGAGTTGGCCACTGATTTCATTCTTTCATCTCTTCCGGCTAGCTATGGGAACTTCATCTCGAACTACCATATGCATGGGACGGAGAAGGGTCTGAATAAGCTGTGTGGTATGCTCAAGACAGCAGAGGCTGACATAAAGAAAAGCGCTAGTACCAGCCATGTGATGGCGATACAGAACAAGCCCAGCTTTAAGAAGAAGGGCAATTCTTGGAAGAAGAAGGGCAAGGCTGGAACGTCCAAGCCAATCCCACCGCCCAAGGCTAAAGCTGGACCTGGACCTGCTCCAGATAAAGAGTGCTTTTACTGTCATGAACTTGGTCACTGGAAGAGAAACTGCAAGCAGTACCTAGCTTCCTTGAAGAACGGCGGAAGTAAGAGTACTTCTACCTCAGGTACGCTTGTTGTTTATGTTATAGACAACATATTTCTCGCTGATACAGTTATTAATTCTTGGGTATTTGATACCGGATCGGTTGCTCATATTTGCAATTCGATGCAGGGAATGATAAGAAGTAGAAGCGTGGAAAGAGGAGAAGTTGATTTCCGCGTGGGCAATAATGCAAGAGTTGCTGCTTTGACCGTCGGGACGATGCAACTCCACCTCCCGTCAGGATTTATTATGGAGTTGAATAATTGTTATTTTGTTCCTAGTTTAAGTCGAAACATTTTATCTCCTTCATGTTTGATGAAGGATGGTTATTCATTTGCGAGTGAAAACAATGGTTGTGTGATCTCTAAGAATAATATGTTTATGGCTTTTGCACCCATTGTGAATGGATTGTTTGTTTTAAATCTTGATGGTTCACCTGTCTGTAATGTAAGTGCTAAAAGGCCTCGGCCTAATGATTTGAGTCCTACCTACTTGTGGCATTGTCGTTTGGGTCATATAAGTGATAAGCGCATGAAGAAGCTCCATTCTGATGGACTTCTAACTTCGTTTGATTTTGAATCATACGAGACATGCGAGGCTTGCTTGCTAGGCAAGATGACCAAGACGCCTTTCACAGGATTTCCTGAGAGAGCAGTAGACTTGTTGGAACTCGTACATAGTGATGTATGCGGACCAATGAGCACGACAGCTAGAGGAGGATTCCAATACTTCATAACTTTCACTGATGATTTTAGTAGATACGGCTATGTCTACTTGATGAGGCACAAGTCTGAAACCTTTGAAAAGTTCAAGGAATTTCAGAATGAAGTTGAAAATCAGCGTGGCAAGAAAATTAAGGCCTTACGATCTGATCGTGGAGGCGAGTATTTGAGCCACGAGTTTAGCAATCATCTAAAGAGTTGCGGAATTGTTCCACAACTTACGCCGCCTGGAACACCTCAGAGAAATGGTGTGTCCGAGCGACGTAATCGAACTTTGTTAGACATGGTTCGATCAATGATGAGCCAGTCGGACCTACCGTTGTCATTTTGGGGATACGCTCTAGAAACAGCAGCTTTCACACTTAATAGGGTACCATCTAAATCCGTAGTTAAGACACCATATGAGATGTGGACTGGAAAGGTTCCTAGTCTGTCTTTTCTAAAGATTTGGGGATGTGAAGTGTTTGTCAAGCGACTTCAGTCGGACAAGATCACACCCAAGTCGGATAAGTGCATTTTCGTGGGATATCCAAAGGAAACTTTGGGATATTATTTCTACAACCGATCAGAAGGCAAAGTGTTTGTCGCTCGGAACGGGGTTTTCCTAGAGAAAGAGTTTCTCAAAGGAGAAAAGAGTGGAAAGACAGTGCATCTTGAAGAAGTTCAAGATGAGCCAATCGGGCAAGAATCAATGAGTGATGCTAACGTAGCAGAACAAGTTGAGATACCCATGGCAAGAGAAGCACCGCCACAACCACGAAGGTCGGCAAGGCTCCGCGAGATGCGGGAAATATTATTGTTGGACAATGATGAGCCTGCGACATATGCAGAAGCAATGATGGACCCAGACTCCGAAAAATGGCAGAGTGCCATGCAATCCGAAATAGAATCCATGGGAGACAATCAAGTTTGGAACTTGGTTGACCCGCCTGATGGTGTTAAAGCCATAGAGTGCAAGTGGATCTATAAGAAGAAAAAGGACATGGATGGAAATGTTCACATCTACAAAGCACGACTTGTCGCAAAAGGTTTTCGACAAGTTCAAGGAGTTGACTACGACGAGACCTTCTCGCCCGTAGTGATGCTTAAGTCCATTCGGATTATTCTAGCTATAGCTGCATATTTCGATTATGAGATATGGCAGATGGATGTCAAGACAGCTTTCCTGAATGGAAACCTAGCTGAGGACGTGTATATGATACAGCCCGAGGGTTTTGTCGATCCGAAAAATGCTGGAAAGGTATGCAAGCTTCAGAGATCCATTTATGGATTGAAGCAAGCATCTAGGAGTTGGAACATTCGTTTTGATGAAGTAGTCAAAGGGTTTGACTTCACCAAGAACGAAGAAGAGTCTTGTGTTTACAAGAAGGTTAGTGGGAGCTCTGTAGTATTTCTAATCTTATATGTGGATGACATATTACTGATTGGAAATAACATTCCTATGCTTGAGTCCGTAAAGACTTCACTGAAAAATAGTTTTTCGATGAAGGACTTAGGGGAAGCGGCATATATTCTGGGTATTAAGATCTATAGAGATAGATCGAGAAGGCTTATAGGTTTAAGCCAAGATACTTACATTGACAAAGTGTTGAAGCGGTTCAGCATGGAAGAGGCAAAGAAAGGGTTCTTGCCTATGTCACATGGCATACATCTCAGCAAGACTCAGTGTCCTTCGACTGCTGATGAGCGGGATCGCATGAGTAGAGTGCCATATGCCTCGGCTATTGGATCTATCATGTATGCAATGATAAGTACTCGCCCAGATGTTTCATATGCGCTAAGTATGACAAGTAGACACCAATCTGATCCAGGTGAGAGTCACTGGACAGCGGTGAAAAACATTCTTAAGTACTTGAGAAGGACTAAAGATATGTTCCTCGTCTATGGAGGTCAGGAGGAGCTCGTTGTAACAGGTTACACCGATGCTAGTTTCCAAACCGACAGAGATGATTCAAAGTCACAATCAGGATTTGTGTTCACGCTAAATGGTGGTGCTGTTAGTTGGAAGAGTTCCAAGCAGGAGACGGTGGCCGATTCTACGACAGAAGCCGAGTACATCGCGGCTTCGGAAGCCGCGAAGGAAGGTGTTTGGATAAGGAATTTCCTCATTGAGCTTGGTGTGTTCCCGAATGCGTCCAGCCCATTGAATCTCTACTGTGATAACAATGGGGCAATTGCGCAAGCAAAGGAGCCAAGGAACCACCAGAAGAACAAACACGTAATGCGGCGATTTCATCTCATTCGAGACTTCGTTAACCGGGGTGAGATCAAGATATGCAAAATACACACGGATCTGAACATTTCTGATCCGTTGACAAAACCACTCCCGCAGGCTAAGCATGATGCGCATGTAAGAGCTATGGGTATTAGGTACCTTTTAGATTGACTCTAGTGCAAGTGGGAGACTGTTGGAGGTATGCCCTAGAGGCAATCATAGAGATGATGATATTCCATTTGTATCCATGATTTGTATACTGTGTTCTTTGAATATCCATTAAAGGCTACTTGAATTGATTTGCAATTATGTGAATTGTATGTGAAACTCTTTACTTGTATGGTTATTCTAAAGTTGTCCCTAGTCGGAGTTCATGTGAAGACACACATGAATATTAGACTAGCACATGTATTAGTTGATGACTATGTTTCACAAGTCATGGACATGGAGATGTTGAACTAATAATGTGGACACATGTGGAGACATGTGTTAGGACTGACCCAACACGAGAAGTAGTTCTCTCTTTAAACAACATATACGCTTTGTCCTTAGACCTGAGATTGTCGCATGTATTCTAGATGTGGATTGACCTACTTAGGGGCTATCAAACGCTACGCCGTAACAGGGTAGTTATAAAGGTAGCTTTCGGGTTTGTCAAGAAGCATGCTATGAGACATGGTCAATCAAGATGGGATTTGCCCCTCTCTGATTGAGAGTGATATCTCTGGGCCCCTCGAGTGATCGGATCAGAAAATGCATGGCCATGCTACGTACGGTTAAGAGTTAACCTACAAAGGGATTCCGAATCACAGGATCGAGAAAGAGCGGTCGGCTTGAAGCTAGACCAAATATCGTGAGGCAAAGGGAATAGCATGTATATTATGTTGTGATGGTTCGTCTGATATGATCTTCGTATGCGTATAGGAGTTGGCACGTCTTGCTAGAGGCCGCTACCGACTATTGGGCCGAGTAGGAGTACTCGGGCCATGTCTATACGTATCCGAACCCGTAGGGTCACACACTTAAGGGGCTGGAAGCCCAATTCGGATCTGATCCGAGTTGGATTAGGTTTAGGAGTACTAATGGGCCTCGGATCCAGAGGCCCATCAGGAACCCCTATAAATAGAGGGGTGGGGGCGCCCTAGGGTTTTACACCTTTTGGCTGAACACACTTGCCGCGCCTCCCACGCCCTCGCCTGTTGCAACTCGCGGATCTAGCAATCCGGCTTGCGACGCTTCCTCCCTGCACGTGTGGATACCTTGGAGGTGTTGCGCCTGCAGCACTTGGACGAGCCTCCGACGAGCCGCCGACGAGCCGCGACGAGCCGACGACGAGCCACGGTACCAGAGGCGATCTTGCTGTGCACGTGGACGAGCTGCTGAGGAGCTGCTGGACGTGATCGACTACGTACGACTACGTTGATCGACTACGTACGACTACGTGATCGTCTTCACTGCATCGACGCAAATCTACATCTTCCGCACCAGTAGTGCGTCGAGTGGTAATCCCGTGATCCTTATACGGCAGCTCTTCCTGGATATACGCGGTAGAAAATTTTGATTTGCGCTAGCGTAGCCTACCTCGTATCCAAACACTCAGGAAATCCTGTGAAAGGCGTCTTGGTCATCTTGCCTAGCAAGCAAGCCTCACATGTCTCGTATGCTTCAAAATCAAACAAAGTTAGAAGGCCATCAGAATGGAGCTTCTTCATGCGCTTTTCACTTATATGACCCAAACGACAATGCCACAAGTAGGTAGGACTCAAATCATTAGGCCGAGGTCTTTTAGCATTTACGTTACAGACAGGTGAACCATCAAGATTTAAAACAAATAATCCATTCACAATGGGTGCAAAAGCCATAAACATATCATTCTTAGAGATCACACAACCATTGTTTTCACTCGCAAATGAATAACCATCCTTCATCAAGCATGAAGGAGACAAAATGTTTCGACTTAAACTAGGAACGAAATAACAATTATTCAACTCCTTAATAAATCCTGACGGGAGGTGGAGTTGCATCGTCCCGACGGTCAATACAGCAACTCTTGCATTATTGCCCACACGAAAATCAACTTCTCCTCTTTCCACGCTTCTACTTCTTATCATTCCCTGCATCGAATTGCAAATATGAGCAACCGATCTGGTATCAAATACCCAAGAATTAATAATTGTATCAGCGAGAAAAATGTTGTCTATAACATTAACAACAAGCGTACTTGAGGTAGAAGTACTCTTACTTCCGCCATTCTTCAACGAAGCTAGGTACTTCTTGCACTTTCACTTCCAGTGACCAGGTTCGTGACAATAAAAGCACTTTTTATCTGGAGCAGGTCCAGCTTTAGCCTTGGGCGCTGGGTTTGGCTTGGACACTCCAGCCTTACCCTTCTTCTTCCAAGAATTGCCCTTCTTCTTGAAGGTAGGCTTCTTCTGTACAGCCATCACATGGCTGGTACTAGTACTTTTCTTAATGTCTACCTCTGCTGTCTTGAGCATACCACACAATTCATTCAGACCCTTCTCCGTCCCATGCATATGGTAGTTCGACATGAAGTTCCCATAGCTAGGCGGAAGAGATGAAAGAATGTGTTAGGATATGAGGTAGGCTACACTAGCGCAAATCAAAATTTCTACCGCGTAAAACCAGGAAGAACTGCCGTATAAGGATCACGGGATTACCACTCGACGCACTACTGGTGCGGAAGATGTAGATTTGCGTCGATGCAGTGAAGACGATCAACGTAGTCGTACGTAGTCGATCACGTCAACGTCCAGCAGCTCCTCAGCAGCTCGTCCACGTGCAGCAAGATCGCCCTCGTGCCGCGGCTTGTCGTCGGCTCGTCGTGGCTCGTCGGCGGCTCGTCCAAGTGCTGCAGGCGCAACACCTCCAAGGTATCCACACGTGCAGGGAGGAAGCGTCGCAAGCCAGACTGCTAGATC
>NC_028452.1:20297190-20315929 GCF_000263155.2 Setaria italica
CACTCGGATACGTATAGACATGGCTCGAGTACTCCTACTCGGCCCAATAGTCGGTAGCGGCCTCTAGCAAGACGTGCCAACTCCTATACGCACACGAAGATCATATCAGATGAACCATCACAACATAGTATACCTGCTATTCCCTTTGCCTCACGATATTTGGTCTAGCTTCAAGCCGACCGCTCTTTCTTGATCCTGTGATTCGGAATCCCTTTGTAGGTTAACTCTTAACTGTACGTAGCATGGCCATGCATTTTCGGATCCGATCACTCGAGGGGCCCAGAGATATCACTCTCAATCAGAGAAGGACAAATCCCATCTTTATTGACCATGTCTCATAGCATGCTTCTTGACAAACCCGAAAGCTACCTTTATAACTACCCTGTTAGGGCGTAGCGTTTGATAGCCCCTAAGTAGGTCGATCCACATCTTGAATACATGCGACAATCTCAGGTCTAAGGACAAAGCATATATGTTGTTTAAAGAGAGAACTACTTCGCGTGTTGGCTCAATCCTAGCACATGTCTCCACATGTGTCCACATTATTAGTTCAACATCTCCATGTCTATGACTTGTGAAACATAGTCATCAACTAATACATGTGCTAGTCTAATATTCATGTGTGTCCTCACATGAACTTCGACTAGGGACAACTTTAGAATAACCATACAAGTAAAGAGTTTCACATACAATTCACATAATTGCAAATCAATTCAAGTAGCCTTTAATGGATATTCAATGAACACAATATACAAATCATGGATACAAATGGAATACCATCATCTCTATGATTGCCTCTAGGGCATACCTCCAACAGAATGAAGTCAGTGGCCAACTCTTTGCCCATTGGGAAGCCCAGCTTCTCCAATCGCTGAGTGTAACCAACCATATTGATTACATGTGGTCCTACTGCTGCGCCTTCTGCTAGCTTGCACTCCAGAAAGGCTTTGGACACATTGAACCTTTCAGTCCTAGCCTGTGTCTGTAACATGTCCTTGAGCGCCACGATCATATCGTGTGCCTCATGGTTTGTTTCGAACTGCATCTGCAGCTCGGGTTCCATGCAAGCAAGCATAACGCAGCTTACTTCAAGGTTAGCATCACATGCTTTCTTGTAAGCATTCTTAGCAGCAGCGGGTGCATCATCAGCAGGTACTGGTGGTAGTGGGGTGTCTAGAACATCTTCCTTTTTACTGGCCCTGAGAACAATTCTCAGGTTACGGATCCAATCCGAGTAGTTTGTTCCATTCAACTTGTCCTTCTCAAGGACCGAACGCAAAGCAAACGGTGTAGTGCTGCTAGGTGCCATTTAATCTACAACAAAAGTAATGCAAAATACACTAAGACAAACGTATCCATGATAGAGCAAATCACATTAAACTATTTTAACAGAATCTACTCCCACTAAAATCAATATCCCTCTATTGAAACTTAGTGATTCAGGATCCACAACTAACAAGTCTACTAGTGAGCTTTAGCATCACCGCTAGCAAACAAGGTAGATCGGTAAGCAACTCTTGCTAATCATATCACATATGACTCCTGTTGTTGGGTGACATCTCTATATCTCGGCGTCCAACCTTTATGCCCCAAGGTCCTTAACCGTTAAGATAACCTTGTTAAGCAAACCAACCCTTATGCGTGTAAGTGCCGACCCAAACTCGTCTAGTCAAGGAAAACTAGTGGTACCCTAATTTTATAGACCCGCCACTAATTGTACAAGACATGGGACGGTGCAAGTTTTAGTTGGGAGGGCATACTAACTTAAACTTTGTGAGGGATCGTTCTACTTCTAACATCACAGCATGCAGAAAGTAAAACATAAACAGAATAGCATTCACACAGTTGTGACACAGTATGGCCCATTTTCATATGGTGATCTCCATCTCCATAGGATCTGTTCACCATGGTGATCTCCATCTCCATGTTCCATGTGCGCCATCCTCCTGGTAATGAGTCCTCCAAGAACTAGAACATGCTATTATGCCTAATAGCTAGTAAAGAAGCTAGTAATGAAGATTACATAGTTGCTTGGATCATCACAGATTGGTACGCAGACCATTAAATACATTAAGGTGACAACACATATGGCTCCTGCCGTGTTGCCGTACGCGTGACACGCAGGTCACGAATGAGTTACACACATGCATCACATACACAAGGGGGCCATACTGATCACAAGATACATACATCCTGCAAAACAGAGTTAAGCGTCCTAACGTTCCAAACTTCGGATGCCTGAAACTCCATCTTCCAAGCCAAATTTGGGAAATCTAATTTTGCTAGAAACGGCAAAGCCATTGAATTTCATGTGTAACTTTTTCTGTAGATCAATTTTCATATAAAATTCGCCCCAATCCGAGATCGTACCGAAAAGTTACAGCTGATTTACCGAAGCATACGCACACGGCAAAAATCCCGACCCCGGTAGTAGATCCCATCTACTATTGCACATCTCATGCGCCTAGCGTATGAACCTGGATTTCGATTCGACCAATCGTATTGATCTTCACTCACTGCAATTGGAATTACGTGTATCACTTAACTCTGATGGCGGAAACCGACCGGTAGGAGTATGTCGTTACACTACCATTGCAGCAAGAACACGAAACCAGGACATAGATCAAACTGAAAACTCGCATATCTCCATATGCACACATCCCGAATCCAAAACTAAATAGCTACAGCTCTGATACCACTGTTGGGATACGAGGTAGGCTACACTAGCGCAAAACAAAATTTTCTACCGCGTAAACCAGGAAAACTGCCGTATAAGGATCACGGGATTACCACTCGACGTACTATTGGGGCGGAGGATGTAGATTCGCATCGATGCAACGAAATCGATCAACGTAGTCATACGTAGTCTATCACGTCGACGTTCCAGCAGCTCCTCAGCAGCTCGTCCACGTGCAGCAAGATCACCCTCGTGCTGTGGCTCGTCGTCGGCTCGTCGTGGCTTGTCGGCGGCTCGTCGTGGCTCGTCGGCGGCTCGTCCAAGTGCTGCAGGCGCAACACCTCCAAGGTATCCACACGTGCAGGGAGGAAGCATCGCAAGCCGGACTGCTAGATCCGTCAGTTGCAACAGGTGAGGGCGTGGGAGGCGCGGCAGATGTGTTTCGCCAAAAAGGTCTAAACCCTAGGGCGCCCCCACCCCACTATTTATAGAGGTTCCTAACGGGTTTTTGGGTTCGAGGCCCATTAGTACTTCTAAACCTAATCCAACTCGGATCACATCCGAATTGGGCTTCTAGCCCCTTAAGTGTGCGACCCTATGGGTTCGGATACGTATAGACATGGCCCGAGTACTCCTACTCGGCCCAATAGTCGGTAGCGGCCTCTAGCAAGACATGCCAACTCCTATACGCACACGAAGATCATATCAGACGAACCATCACAACATTATATACATGCTATTCCCTTTGCCTCATGATATTTGGTCTAGCTTCAAGCCGACCGCTCTTTCTCGATCCTGTGATTCGGAATCCCTTTGTAGGTTAACTCTTAACCGTACATAGCATGGCCATGCATTTTCGGATCCGATCACTCGAGGGGCCCAGAGATATCACTCTCAATCAGAGAGGGGCAAATCCCATCTTGATTGACTATGTCTCACAGCATGCTTCTTGACAAACCCGAAAGATACCTTTCTAACTACCCTGTTAGGGCGTAGCGTTTGATAGCCCCTAAGTAGGTCGATCCACATCTTGAATACATGCGACAATCTCAGGTCTAAGGACAAAGCGTATATGTTGTTTAAAGAGAGAACTACTTCGCGTGTTGGGTCAGTCCTAGCACATGTCTCCACATGTGCCCACATTATTAGTTCAACATCTCCATGTCCATGACTTGTGAAACATAGTCATCAACTAATACATGTGCTAGTCTAATATTCATGTATGTCCTCACATGAACTCCGACTAGGGACAACTTTAGAATAACCATACAAGTAAAGAGTTTCACACACAATTCACATAATTGCAAATCAATTCAAGTAGCCTTTAATGGATATTCAAGGAACACAATATAAATCATGGATACAAATGGAATATCATCATCTCTATGATTGCCTCTAGGGCATACCTCCAACACAATGTGCACATGAATAAGTAGTAAGCCCACCCAATCAAAGGGAGATTTCTTTGGTTTCCAATGTTGACATGTGCGTAAGTAAGCACATGCAACCAAAGGGAAGGATGTTTGATCTCCAATGTGCGCATGATTGAGTAGTTAGCCAATCCAATCGGGAAAAATGATGTTTGATTGCCAATGTGCACATGAATAAGTCGTAAGCCCACCCAATCAAAGGAAGATTTCTTTGGTTTCCAATGTTGACATGTGCGTAAGTAAGCACATGCAACCAAAGGGAAGGATGTTTGATCGCCAATGTGCGCATGATTGAGTAGTTAGCCAATCCAATCGGGAAAAATGATGTTTGATTGCCAATGTGCACATGAATAAGTAGTAAGCACACCCAATCGAAGAGAGATTTCTTTGGTTTCCAATGTTGACATGTGTGTAAGTAAGCACATGCAAAGGGAGGGTTGTTTAATTTCCAATGTGCACATGATTAAGTAGTAAACACATCCAATGGAAGACATGGTACAAGGATTTCCAATGTTGCCGGGATGGTACATGAATTTCCAATTGTAGTAAGCATACCGAATAGACGGGAGGTTTCTTTGGTTTCTTAATGTAAAACTCAATATATATAATAGTTATCCATCCTAAATACACCCTCGGTTCTTGTTTATAAGACGTGATATGATATAGCATTGTCTCCCTTATTACACTTGTGCGCATACGCCTTATAAAAGGAGGGAGTAGTACCTAACAACGTACTTCTCTATAAGCAGAGCAGTACATAAATGGAGGGAGTGGTACCAATAATGGAATATCCAGCTTTTTGAAGGTGTTCTCATGATATACCAAAAATTTTGAATGATAATTCGTTGAATCTGGGTCCAAATTCTCCTGATTCTACCAATAAAGTTTTGGTATAGGTTACGCTGATTGTACCAAAAATAAGAAACGTCCATGAATAGACTACTAGATATTCCACTATTTGAATTTTTGTTCAGCATATTCTACTAAGCGGAACATCTTTTGGTCACCATTACCTGGCATGGAGCAGTGCCAAAATCTTTCTGGCGCGCTATTCAAATATTTGGACGCCTGGACCAAGTCGTGTGACAGATGTGAAATGTTAATTTTCCTCCCCCCTCTTCCCAACAGCACCCCATTTCATCCACCACCATAGTAAAGGTATATTGTAATGTGATAGGGCCATCCACCCAATTGGCCAAATACCCCGTCCCTTCCCTCCCTCCGCCCAAATCTTCTGCATCCAAAAACTTTCCGCTATTAGTTCCCCTTCACCTTGTTGCCCCCATGCCAAATCTTCACCTCCTCCTAGCCCCCATCCCAAATCTTCATCTCTTCCTCGCCGCCATCCCAAATCTTCACCTGCTCACCGCCATCCACAATCTTCCCCTCATATCTTCTGCCCACTTGCCATCTTCCTCCGTAGGACCAGCGGCGATGCAATGGCACTAGGCGGGAAGGTCGTATGAAGGAAACATCAACAACTAGGTACAATGTTTTCCTCCCCAGTTAAGCATCCTCGGTGTTGCGATTAGAGTGTTTCCTTGTTTGGTTTTGTTACTGCTTTTACTTTGTTGTTTGTTTGCAGATCTGACAGTTCCCTTGTATACACTAGTTTGTTTCTTTTACTAGTTTGTCCTTTGCGCTAGTACAAGGTTGGATAGGAACATCCTATCTTCAATCTTATTTTGGGGTGCAGTACCTTTACGATTTTATATTAATTTATTTCTTTTACAGTAGTTTGCCCTTTCAGCTCGTATAAGGTTGGGTAGGAACATCCTTTCCTAGATCTTGTTTTGGCTAGAAACATCCTATATTGGATCTTGTTTTGCTGTGCTCTACCTTTAGATTTTGCAGAAGTTTATTTCCTGCACAGTAGTTTGTTCGTTTACAGTGGTTAGACAATTTTACAGAAGTTTCTTTCTTTTCCTAACATAAAGAACCAAAGCTCACTCCTTACAAGTAGACAAGGGCTACATGTATCTTAAGGAACCAGAAGGTACTATCTTCCCTCAACATTGCAAAAGTCGCAAGCATCTTTAAAGAGGCTACAAAAGGACAAAGAAAGGATACCAATGAAACAAGAAGTGAAAGAAGAAGTGAAGAGCCAAGATCCGGAGTATGACCAGTCTCAGGAACGGCCTGAATCTGACCAAGAGACATGCGAACACGAGGTATCTGTTGTTGCGTACCAAATTTCTTGTATCAGTTATGGAGGATTGCTTCTCATTATTTTTGTTTATGCAATTTGTCCAATCAGATTAGTGATAGCATACCTGTCAACGGGGGAAGAGGGTTGTTCAAGAGAACTCGAGCACCTGATGCCTCTGATAGTATGCCTCCTAGAGTGACTAGGGCAAAGGCATTGGCTTTAGCTCAGGAAGGAGTTTCAGATGGGACAACTCCTGATTCACAAGAATTGCCAACCGAAGGCCAAGCAACAGCCACCCACACTGAGGACATCGTTGACATGACGACTGGCGAAGGCAAGTCATTTGATATCTTTTTCCCAAAGCCAAAAAATTAGAACGTCACAATTAGCAACTGAATCATTATTAACACACACCACCTGTATGACCATAACAAAATTGTTAGGTGATGCATGTCCTTCCACAAGAGTACAAGTGCCATGAGATTCAAGAAGGTTGGGCAGAGATCTGGACAGGATAAGAAAAGGGTTACACACCAAGCTTCTGATCCATGTTCGAGAAGGGCTCAAATGGCCAGAGGCACCAATGCAAGCTGCAAAGTTTGCATCAGAGGTGTGATCATACTGCATGGGCATATACCGATCCTTACTTGCTGGAAGGATTACAAGGCTCAAAATGAAAAATATCTCAAGGACTATATTGGCAACAAGCAGTGTGTTTATATCGACTCATGTACTACCATATTTCTTTGCATCCTTTCTTTTCATCTATTTTTCTAACTACTCTTGTGTTGTGATTAATATAGGGACAATTTGATATTGACACCACAGTCAATCTGTCTATCGGTGTTTTAGACCGACAACCCGCCTAGGGAGTACCCAAGGTGGTCTTTTGTGCAATGGGTGTCACCGAGAATCAAGGAGTCGATGGTGACGCAAGGAACACGATTTAGATAGGTTCAGGCCGCTAGATCACGTAATACCCTACGTCCTGTGTGTAGATTGTATTGATCTTGTTCTCCGTTGTTTGGAGGGGGTCCCTGCCCGTCCTTATATAGTCGAGGGAGCAAGGTTACAAGGCGGATTGTGTATAAGAGTCCTAGTCGAGTACGTTACAGAGTCCTACTCTAACTCGGTGGAGTAGTTTCCTTTTGACTCGACTAGTCTTCGGGGAGTCCATGAAGCCTACGCGCCCTGCAGAGTAGTCTTCATGTCCGAGTAGGTTTCGGGTACATTCCTTTGAGTGGGTCCGTACGAGTATTCTGTGGGCCCAGGGGTGCCTAGCCGACACTATCATAGAGGCATGCACTTACATGCTTAAGTCGCAACAGAGACAAGGAAGGTACCGGCTCAAGAAAAAGTACTTCAATGGTCTTGTAGCAAATGAAGTCCCAACCAAAACTCCTGTGACCACTATGAATGATGGCCATTGGAACAAACTGGTTACGATGTGGTCAAGCCAACCTCACAGGGTATGATAGAACTTCAACTTGTCACTAGCACATTTGCATGTACCATTTTGTTCCTCTTATTCATGTATCTTACACAAGTTTTCATTATTGTAAAGGAGAGTTGTACTACAAACACCAGTAATCGTGGACTGATCAGGTATCCTCAGCGCACAGGATCTACAAGCTATGTTGCATAGGCTCATATTGTGGTAAGCAACTGAACAAGTCATGTTTTTGCTTTGTACTCTATTTGATGAACTTGCTCATGCTCCTTGTTCCAAAGTAACAATTTCTGCTAGTTTTCACATCATATTAGACGGAGAAGTAAGTTGAAGGAGATCCAACTCCAATTGATCTTTTCAAGAACTTTCATTGCAGCAAAAATAGCTACACTGCTCCAGTAGAGGCAACCACTGTAAGTACTTGTTTACTTTGCATTCTTCTTTGCAACAACAATACTAGAAACATTTGTGAGTACTTTTGTGAGACCTTTCATTTTCTTTCTTTTATTAGGCTCGAATGGAACAAATAGTCACCCAACCTGGAGATGACCAACCAAAGACTGCTGCTGAAGCAGTGGCTGAAGTTGTCCAATCTAGGACATTTTGGGAGGTTGCTGGCATTCACTCACCCTCGAAGAAAAGGACTAGGGTTGGTACTGCACTGCAGGTAGAAGAAACCCAAGCTGATCTTGAGAGTGAGAAACAGAGGGGCACAACTTCGGCAAAAGATTGCTGAACAGGAGTCTAACATGGGTGCACTGAGATTGAGGGCTGAAATGCAAGAAACAACATTGAAGTCTCAGACAGAAGAGCTCGAAGCTTTGAAGAACACCACAAAGCAGTTGCATACTCTAATTTCTAGCCTGATTCACTTCAGCTCCAGTCAGAACCAGGTGAATCCTTCCCTCAATTGGAGTGTGTTGCTGGTGAACTTGTTGTTTGTTGCTGATAAACTTTTGTTGTATGTTGCATTGTTAATACTTAACTTGTTGTATGTTGCATTCTTGTTGCTAGTGAACTATTCATTGATGGTGATATGAACAATATGGAAGTTGGAAATGAGCTATTTTTTAGTTTGTGATTGTGATGGTGATCAACAGCTAAAATTGAATATATGGCACTACAAAATGCAATAATGGGCTGGGGCCTGAAAAAAATAACCCAATATGGTACCGCGAAATGCAATAATGGTTCTTCGATAGATGGGCTAGGTCCCAGAAAAAAATGACCCAATATGGTGTGCATCAAACATTTTTTGGCCCAAATAATAGCGTGGAAACCTAAAATGGGCTAAAAGTTGGGATCATAAAGGCTCTTACATGGACTGGGCTTCAGTTTGTAACGAACCAAAATCATCATAACACCCCTGCCATATCGAAGCCATGTTGGATTCTTGTCCAACGTGGTGCAATCTCCAAAACAGTTTTATGACGACATGTGAGACGATTTTTCATTCGTCATTATCTTAGTGACGCACCGAAATAAGGAACGTCACTTGTCACAGTTTATGATGCTCGACTAATGATGAAGGGTTTTCATCACTCCTGTGTCATGAATCATGTTTATGACGCAAAAAACATATTGATGACACTTTTTGGTTCATCACTAGTTGGAAGATTTATTGTAGCATAGTAACGGTTGCCCATGGATGACTGGGTTACTAGTAACTGACCATTTGATGGCAGCCGAATTATGGCATTGAACCTGGACAACTAAAGGTTTGTAGTACCTACAAGAGCGGCGCTCCTTCTCAGTCTTCCGCGCGTTACAACTACGACTGGAGCTAGCTGAAACCACTGTTGCGCTGAGTTTTGCTTCTCCGTTCTGGCGACCTGTGTGCACAGGGAACACGCCGGAAGAGCAGTCCTTTGAAGCTGCGCCCTTTGCCTGAGACTCTGCACCTGAGGAGTAGAAGGGCGATCAAGTTTTTGGGGAGCGCATCAGCGCGACTGCTCGCTGCACACCTCTACTTCCTGGAGCCGCATCTACACGGCGATCATATGCATGGCATTGCCTTTTGATCGACTGCATCGAACAGGCTCGACTAACAATGTCGGATAATGGTGCATTCGGTTAGCCCCACCGCAGGGTACTTTCTCATGAACTTGTAGGTTCATTATTTGTATTATTTGTTTTATGTGGTATACATCGCATGCTTTATGTTTATCACTATATATACAAAGGATCATGCTCATGTCTTTGTCTTATCATGCTCATGTCTTTGTCTTATTTAATATTTTGAATTAAAATTAATCGAAAAATGCTTCTAATTCCAACAGATGCTTGATGGAGACATGGGTACGCAGGAAAGAAGTGGTCCATTTGAGAGAAAGGACTGCAGGGTGTGTAAATCACGGGGGGCCATCAGCTGAAAATTGCCTACAAGTTGAGAGAGCACTACAGGTGGTTTATAACACGTGCTGAAGTTTTCAAAAAATCTGGAAAATGTATCTGAAACGTAGGCGAGGGTATTCTCTGCAACCATGCGACGCTGATGTTCACTCAAATTAAATGAACAACTAATTTGTCTGTTTTTGGTCTTCCAATCATATGGTTGAATTTGTCATTTCAAAGTTTGCATAGTTCTAAAGCATATACCTCACCTGCTCATACCCACACAGGATTTCCACCCACAAACTTAACCTAGTTCACTTTAAGCCCTACTTGAAAACAAATCACGGAATTCCCCAAAAGAAAATGCCCAGCGAGGATATGGGGTAGAAGATAAATAAACAAGCAATTACTACAGTCAGTCAATATCTCGACGGAAACTTTTGCAATTACTACTAGCAGTTAATATCTCGACCAAAAATGCTGCCACACTGAAGCAACAAACGAAAATGTCAGTATCTTAAACCATCAAGCAAGCAATTGTTACAATCAGTCTACCCCCAACGGAAATTTTGGATAATGCTCTCCGCACACTCAGTTCACACACAGCTCATCAGCAACTAAAGGGAATTGCCTGACATCACCAAAGAAGTCTTCTCCTATGCTCAGCTGGTAAGGTTGCTTGTGGTGGAACCTATCCATATGGTTTTAAGTCCTCAACTCGATATGGGTGCTCGTATTTTTCTAAATTTATTATAGGATTTAACCGACGCTATTGTTCAGTGATTTTGTCAACCTTGAGGATCGCTGGCTTAATCTTCTGGAGGTGCTCATAAGGGTAGTGTTGTTTGTGTATTCATAGGGGTGAGTGTGTGAGCATCTCTTCATTGTGTTTCGAAAAAAAAGAAGATATTTTATAACTTCTTGATTTGTACAAAGGGATATACTGCACTGGTAGTGGTAACCCCTAAAAATTGGAAGAAACTTTGTTTTTTTTCCTTGGAATGATCATCGGGCGGCCTTGTACCAAGGAATTCTTACACAGAGTTACATTCTTCTGCTAAAAACAAGAATGTGTCCTTGCTAAAGGCTGCAGCTACAGAACATTTTCAGACCTCGTTCCATCTGCCTTTATCCCACAAGCCTATGACCAAGTTCCAATTGCTTGCCGAACATCTTGAGTTCTTGACAACTGCCCCTTCACTAAAGAAGATGACACCTGGACTTACATTTGAGGCAATTGCACTTTGAAATGCTACTTTAATGAGCTGCAGCATCAGGACAATAATAAATGGTTTCATCTTCAATCAGCAAAACATTTCAATCCAACTTTGCAAGAACACTTTCATCCATGAAGTTGCAATGGTTATCCTCCGTGCAAAGAAGTATTTCCCATAAATATTGGAATGGCTATATGGTTACGCTTATATAGTTTTATCTCTCCTCTTTTGTAACTTCTCGTTGTAAATTTTTTCTCCTTTTTACTAAATATATTCAGTAGGGGCTAGCCCAAAGAAATAAAATATATAGGAGGAGAACACAATGCCAAGTTTCTGGATGGCTATGACAGTACATCACACCTCCAATAACTTCGGAGAATGGGGGAGTTAAACGTGGTTTGGCTAGCTCACAACCCATGGTGTTGGCCAATGGTAAAATGCAATTGAAAGGGGGAGACGTCCCCTCCAATAGCTTTGGAGATTTTAACTTTTGCGATAAGATCTAAAATCTGTTTGTTCAGGTCCACACAGCAATTTGGCAAGCTTTTATTTATCTTTTCAACTTATCTGTTCATGTGTGGCTATGCGAAACATTTGCGTCAATTGATCTAAAAATCCAAAAGAGAAGTAGAATATATGTCGCCTTCAATGCATTGCCATCTTCAGGTTTCATATTCCTAGGTCCACAAAAATCTCATTGATGCTAGTAGTGGTGGCATTGATCTGATATACTAGTAAGGGGGTGCTAGGGAGCTTTACATTAAAATGTTATGTGATTTCATTGCATTATATACTAATGAAATTTAGGTTCACCCGTGCTAAAGTGGGGAAATTTTACAATTTATCACATTTATATTGTAATTGTAGCAGCTTATACTTCATGTAGCAGCAGAAGCAGAAACTGCACTTGTGACGAATATGGAAAACAAATACATATATAGCAAGTGTTGTAACTTGCTACAAGATCATGGCATGCAAGAGATATATAACAACCAAATCTTTGCCTTAGTTTTTATAATTTCCACCTCCTTAAATAAATATTTTGTAGCAATATGTGTCAACTGGTGTAATGGTGTACAATATTACTGCTATGCTAATAAGACGCCACCATATGTATTGGAGTTATATCGTGGCCCTAGCTTCTTGCAAAAAGTATGCCCCATATTCACTACTACAAAAACGGTTTCCAGGGATGGTTAAAATGGCATTTGCAGGGGCGGGCGTGCCACCCGCTCCTAGCTTTCGCAGCTACAAATAGCTGTTTGCAGGAGTGGGTAAAGGCCCGCCCCTGTAAAGCCGTTTCCAGGGGCGAGTGACGCCATCACCCGCCCCTGGTAATGGTGTCTTCAGGGGCGGGTGACACCATCACCCGTCCATGCAAACTGTTTTGCAGAGGTGGGTGACGCTATGGCCCGCCCCTGGAAATATCATTCCCGTCAAAAAATTCAGCGATTGAAATTTGAATTTGCCGAAACTATTTCCCGCCAGTTTTTAAAACTTTTGATTTCCGCTAATTTCACTCTAACAGTCTAGTGTGCGACCAAATTGAAGAAGCTATAGTGATCGACATAGAATATATGTTACATAAATTCAATTTAAGCATACGAAATAATAATAAGGAAATAGAACCATATATATACATCATTAGTGTGCACATTGACAACATGTTTTCTGCCACTCACGAAGGTTAGCCTTAGCGGTACTCTTGATTCAACCACTCACGTAGGCTAACGTATTTATCTTCTTATGCTAATTCATGTTCTCGGTGACAATAGGTACCCATCGGGTTTACCACTTCACGCAAAATAAAACGACATAAATTAGCGTCTATATTTAGAAGTTGTTGCTCATGGAGATGCGAACTGTGTAGTCGAGGTCTAATCTGCAATTAAAATCCATAGAAAAAGTAAGCAAGTGTTAGGTAGGCAGAAAAGAATGCAATATACATATATATACATCCCTATATATGAAAGGTAGCCCCTTACACGTTCGGGGTCAGTTGTGTGGTCGCACACGTAATACCCGCAGTGTAAAGAACCAGATGGTTGCTTGTGGCATGGAAAGCTTGTGCGTACAACCATTTCTTTCTTTCTCTTGGGGTTATGAATCCCTCTATTGGTAATGTAGTGTTGGTAAGCCCTGTTTTAAAAAAAAAATAAGAAGTTAGTTTATATGTAATCTTGGGAGGAGGGGCAATTTGCACAATGTAAGTGTACACAACAAGAAATTCACTAACTTTTGTAGGATGAATATGAATTCTATGTAGGTGCTCTGGTCATAATCCAATGAGTCAAATACGGTCACAACTCCATTCTTTGGCTGTATCATAAAAGCAATCTAATGACCCCTGCAAAAATATTAAATAAGGTTTTTTCAGGCATGAAGGAGCAAATGTATATATTATAACAAATGGTAGAAATTTAGACTCACTGGAAGTTGTAGGGTGCCCATAAGTAATGTCGATCTTGCCACTTAAGCATCATATACGCTGTGTAGGCTAAAACCCTCCTCATAGCTTTTTTATGTTATCATACTCATTTCGCCCTTTTGTCCTTCTTTGTCTTGTACTTAGCTAGATTGCCATGGTTGTCTCCCCACTGGCTCGGGAAGTTGTGCCTAACTTCGCAAATAGCATAAGGATCAAGATATTCGGCCTTCTCCTTTACAACATGCACGTCATTTTCTTGCATCTTGTACAATATATCGCAATTAATTAGTTATGCATAGTACATGTGTAGACCATAGCATATATACAAGATATTAGCATTGATGAAGCACTTACATGCACCACAATCAAACGAGCTCTCTAGCTCTGAGAGGCGGAACACATCATGGATATCTCAAAAATTGAAGGATATTTTGCTAGAATCCTCATTGAATGGAGGTCCGAACACATCCGGTGAGTACCCTACCCATATGGTTCTGAGCTCAAGTCTACATGCCCTCGTGTACCAATTGTGCATCCTTTGCATTTCACCTCGAATCTCGGCGATTGCCCAGTCGTGTAGTAACGGTTTTCCATACTCAAATTTTTTTAGGACAGTTTGGTAAATCTAGTATGTCATCGACTCCAATGACCAAGTTGTACTATATGTCAATGCGTTCCTTTGAATATCCCAGTCGTCGGATGTCTTGCGTCTTGTCTGTCGTCTTGTCCACCATCTTGGCTGCTTTGTTGCTCGCGTGCCATCTTGCTACAATGTCTGATCCTTCCTCCTCGTAACCCCATATGACTCGAGGCACTAATTGCGGGTCCACCTGTTGTTTTTGTGGATCCTCTAGCGGGTCCACCTATTTTTGTTGTGGCTCCTCTGGTAGGTCTGCCTGTTGTTGTGGTGGTGATGCTTGAGCAAGTGGTGGATGGTTTTCCAGCTAGTCCACCGGCTCTGATGCTGCAGTTGTTGGTGTGGCCACCTGTTGTTCTTCTGATGCTGCAGCTATTGGTGTGGCCACCCAGTGTTCTTCTGATATTGCAGCCGGTGATGCTAGACCTGGCAGTTTCGAGTCCACTAGTGCATGCTCAGAAGGAACCGAAGATAGTATGATATCTCGTTTATGCCACAGTATGGTATTCTTGATGCTTTGTCCAAGGCAATGGACACCTTCCACAGTGGGAGTGTCTACCTCGTGATCATCATAGTTTGAATTAATTTCAAGCACTGTTATGCATGCATAATAGCGCAGGATAGGTTTTCGCTCACACAAACTGTCAACTGGAATCGCAAGCCCTTGGCAACCTCCTTTGTCTTTCCAGCTCTACCAACCGGAACGTGCAACGAGCAAGGAGTACTGATGCATATAGAATCTATCGGATATGGTTGTGCTATCATAGAGCCAACACTGCCCGGAGCATAAATTGGTGTATTCTTTGGCCCAATAGCGGATGTGACATCATGACCATCGGCATCTGTATATTGGCCTCACCGCTTTGTTGCTGCTCTACAAGTGTTGCTAGCAAAAAGTCCTTAAACCTAGTTTCTAGTGCTTTCTCTACCACCTCTCTTAGATCCTCCTTGTAATGGGAGTGGCTCTTGTAGCTAGCCCTATCCCTCTCAAACCCATCCTTGATGCTTAACCTCAAGGAAACCCCTCTGACGCAGGCTCCATGTTGTTTCATCCCAAGGGTCAAATTGAAAACATCTTTATCCCTATTTGGTACGAACTCTCCTTTCCTCTGACACTCGGAAAGATCGTATATCTTTTCTACCACCTGATTGGTTTCGGGTGTTGAAAATGTAGGTTTACCATCTACTATTGTAGGCTTCCTTGCTGCAAGCCATTGCCAGCCACACTCATCCAAGCCTTCAAAAGGGTCAGGTTGCCCTACAGCTATTGCTGCCTCCCTCAGGAACCAATAGCCAATCAGAGATTGAGGAATCCAAAATCTCTTTTGTTCTAATTACTGCTCCTATTGCGTTCCAAAACTTTGAACGCACCATCGGAGGCTCTATGGGCTCTCCTGCTGGGCTGACAATATTGACTCTCCATTTGCTTTCAGGGTATTGGTTTCTTCCTCGCTCACCCCGTCTTTTTTTACTTTGACTCCCATATGTTGTAGTTTCAGCTTCGGGAGCCGAGCTGCCACTGTCTTCAAGTTCTGCTGGGGGCTAGGGGGTCGGCGGCAGCGTTTACTCCTTCCGATGGGATCCATCTACATGAATCATAAGGTTAAGCAAATCAAAGTCATTGCACTTAGTACATGAAAATGTGCACTAAATACTAGGCAGCAATTATATTCGGCATTACCTCATTTAGATTCGGATTGTAATCCGGATCAAAATCCACTGTTGAACGGCCTTCTCTCAGATGCAAAGGGTGTGGATCTAGAGGATCTTTCCACATGCCCTCTACCTACGCCCCTGCTCCTATCTCCGGTCCATCATTATCTTCGTCCCTAGATCCTACACCAATGTTTGCTTCATCCTCCCATGATGGCATCTGGGATGCAATTTGGTCCATTTCATTTTGGGACACATCACCTTTGTTCGATGCATCCCTTTCGTGTATAAATGGTGAGGAATCCATTTACGAGTTCTACATATAAATTAAAAGGTGATAAATATATAAAGAATTCCATATGGAGATTGTATTTACTATTTCTCATGCAATATACAATTTACCATTTCACAATTTGTCACACAATTCACATGCATGCATCCCTATTGAGAATTCACATTTCCTAATATGAAATTGAATTGACATTCACAATTTCACAATTCACAATGAAACAAATTAAATTCAAAGGAAAAATTCACTATTTACAATTTATCAATATATGAATTTCAAAATGCACTAAGTATAATTTCACATTTTCACAATTCACTAATTGGAATTTCAAAATTTACCAATTTCATAATTTCACAATTCAACAAAATGGAAAAAATAAAAAGAAAAGAAAATTAAAGAAAAGTGATGGTGTACTAGATGAAGGCGGCACGCGAGTAGAGGAGGGTGCGGCCAGCGGCACGGAGAGGAGAGCCTCACCGGTGGTTAAGCGGCGCGGGGAGGGGAGGCGTTGCAGGGAGCTAGGGCGCCACGATGGTGGTGCGGAGAGGAGGGCCCGACCCCAGTAGTAGAGGCGCCACACGGGAAGGGGAGGTGCCATGGGAAGGGAGCCGTGGCGATGGCCCGCGGAAGGGGACGTGCCACGACGAGAGGTGCCCGGCACGGCGAGGGGAGGCGCCGTGGCGGCGGTCGACAAAGGGATGCACCGCAACTGGAGGCGGTCAGCACGGGGAGGAGAGGCCGTGGGGAGAGGGTGCCACAGCGCGGGTAGGAGGCGCTGCGAGAGGAGAGGAGGAGGCGCGGCACTGCGACCCGGTGGTGGAGGCACTGCGGTGGCGGAGCGGGCAGGGGAGGGGAGTGGCGCTGGAGCGGGGGAATGAGGGCCATGGAAATTTTGGCAGCCTAACGGTATCCCGTGGGCTTCTCCAAAAATTTGATGAAGTCCCCGCGGGCGCCACCATATTTTTATATTTCAAATTGTAAAGTTCACAACTTTACAATTTGAAATTGTTTAATACTTCTAAACTATCATTGTAAGTTCTCTAGTTTGAATAGAAAAATTTTAAATTTTTCAAATGACTTCGACTATAGATATGCTCTACATCAAAATTGTAGAGCTCGATGAAACCTTGACACTTTTGAAGTTGGCATGTTTTTCATTTGAGATTATTTAATACTCGACAATGTTATTACAAGTTCTCTAGTTTCGAAATGTACAATTTTTAAATTTTTTCAAAGGACTTCGGTTGTAGAGAATCACTATAGGAGTGTTGTAACACTCAACGAGGTTTAAATGTATATAATTACATATAAATAAATGATCATATGTGTGACTAAGTGTTAATGCATAAGTATATGTGAATGTATAAGTATATGTGCGAGTACATGTGAATGTGTTTAGTGGATGTATTTTTTGAATACAAAGTTTTTCATTTCATCTCGGATGAATACAAACTTTATATCAAAATTGTAGAGCTCAACAAGACATTAAACTTTGCAATTGACAACTTTTGCATTTGAGATCATTTAATAGCTCCAAAATACATTTTAGAAGAAAAATAAAAATAGAGAAGGGATTTCCAAGTGCGGGTGATGGCATCACCCGCCCCAAGAAAATGTTTCCAGGGGAGGGTGACACCCCTGCTAATGCCACCCTATATATGGGCCAATACTGGTTTGAGCCTCAGTACTTGAACCATTTGAAGGAAAAATTTCCCCATTTGGTGCCTCCAAACTATCAATTGGCGGGTACTGCTCCAGGAACAACAGTAGCTCAGTCAAGTGCTGGATTTTAGCCTCCTCAGCCATCGGCAAGCATTGGTTTGTTGCATGAGATAAGTCAGATAAAGGTGACAAATGGTGATCTGAAGATGGAGATGTGTGAATTGAAGATCCAGTGAGGAGAAATGAAAGGGCATGTTAATGAACTTAAGTTGGAAGTGGGAGAGTTGAAGCATCTTCTGGGGAAGAAAAACAAGGTCGTTGTGGCTAAGAAAAATAAGGCTTCTAGGGGTGGATGCAACATGGCTACCATTACTACCGTTGTGACCTTGATTGTAGGTGTCATGCTTGGGATATTTGCCTCAGGAGTAGCTAATGCTAAGTGAAGAAAAGTATAGTGTAGTAGTGTTATTTGTCAATGAATCTTGGTTTTGTTTCTGTTGTGTGGAATTTATCATTTGGTTATGTTCAATTATGATCTATGAACTTCATATGTAATGTGACATGTCTTATCTGTTGTGTTGAGTTGTGACATGACTTATCTGTTGGTTTAATATGACACTTATTTTTATGAGCTGCGGTTTATATTTTTGTGAGCTTGTTTCATGCCATAGTCACATTCAGGAAGGCAGTGAGGCACTATGCCAAGTGTTCTGCTAAGGACATGGCGCATTGCATCAAGGATTGTAGCCATTTCTAGGGGCGGGCCACGTAATCACCAGCCCCTGGAAATAATTTTTGGAGCGGGTGATGCCG